>NC_057802.1:357282463-357366525 GCF_018294505.1 Triticum aestivum | reverse complement strand
TCCAGGCGGCGGCGCGGGCGGGGACGGGCGCCGGCGTCGGCGCACGGCGTCGGGGTTCGGCCCGATCCAGTTCTGGATCGGGGGGGAAGAGGAGCAGGGGGGAGTGGGAGGTGTCGGTGGGGGTTACAGGTTAGGGTTCGGCCTCCAGGGGGTTAAGGAGGAGTGGAGGGGTGACTGGGCCTTTGCCCAGCTGGGCCACGGTTGGCCCAGTGGGGGGGTTCTGTTTTTCTTTTATTTTATTTTATTTCTTTCCTTTTATTTATTTTCTTTTACTGTTTTCTCTTAGTTTCACCCTTTTATAGTTTAAATGAAATACAAAACTAGTTCCTAATTTAGTTTTAATAAATATGCCACTGCCACAAACAGTTTAGCACTGAAATAAAATAGTTTTGAAATTGTTTATTATTTTTAAAAGCATTTGAGTAACTGTTTTGCCTCAGTTTATTTATTATAGTGCATTTTAACACTTCATAAAAGTGTGGTTTCTCCATTGATATTACATATGATTTATTGTCATATTTAGAACATTTTAGTTTAGACATTTGAAAACTTTTAATTTTTGCTTGATTTCGAATCTTGAATTTGAAACGATTTCGAACTAACGCGAGATTAGCAACAGAAATCGAAGTGACGTGGCTTCCTTAACAGAGGGTTACTGTAGCTTAATTATCCGGGCGTCACATGGCTTTACATATTTACAACAACAAGAGCAAATAGAGTTTGTAAAAGTTTTTCTTTATCACTTTCAGTTTATCAACTGAATTGCTTGAGGACAAGCAAAGGTTTAAGCTTGGGGGAGTTGATACGTCTCTGTCGTATCTACTTTTCCAAACACTTTTGCCCTTGTTTTGGACTCTAACTTGCATGATTTGAATGGAACTAACCCAGACTGACGTTGTTTTCAGCAGAATTGCCATGGTGTTATTTATGTGCAGAAACAAAAGTTCTTGGAATGACCTGAAACTCCACGGAACTTATTTTTGGAAAATATTAAAAATACTGGAAGGTAGAATCCACGCCAGGGGGGCCTCCACCTATCCACGAGGGTGGGGGCGCGCCCAGGGGGGCAGGCGCGCCCCCTGCCTCGTGGGCCCCCTGACGCTCCACCGACCTCAACTCCAACTCCATATATTCGTGTTCGGGGAGAAAAAAACCAGAGAGAAGGATTTGTCGCGTTTTACAATACAAAGCCGCCGCTAAGCCCTAAAACCTCTCAGGAGGGCTGATCTGGAGTCCGTTCGGGGCTCCGAAGAGGGGAATCCGTCGCCATCATCATCATCAACCATCCTCCATCACCAATTTCATGATGCTCACCGCCGTGCGTGAGTAATTCCATTGTAGGCTTGCTTGATGGTGATGGGTTGGATGAGATTTATCATGTAATCGAGTTAGTTTTGTTAGGTTTGATCCCTAGTATCCACTATGTTCTGAGATTGATGTTGCTATGACTTTGCTATGCTTAATGCTTGTCACTAGGGCCCGAGTGCCATGATTTCAGATCTGAACCTATTATGTTTTGATGAATATATGTGAGTTCTTGATCCTATCTTGCAAGTCTATAGTCACCTACTATGTGTTATGATCCGGCAACCCCGAAGTGACAATAATCGGGACCACTCCCGGTGATGAACGTAGTTTGAGGAGTTCATGTATTCACTATGTGTTAATGCTTTGTTCTGGTACTCTATTAAAAGGAGGCCTTAATATCCCTTAGTTTTCGCTAGGACCCCGCTGCCACGGGAGGGTAGGACAAAAGATGTCATGCAAGTTCTTTTCCATAAGCACATATGACTATATTCGGAATACATGCCTACATTACATTGATGAATTGGAGCTAGTTCTGTGTCACCCTATGTTATGACTGTTACATGATGAACCACATCCGGCATAATTCTCCATCACCGATCCAATGCCTACGAGCTTTTCACATATTGTTCTTCGCTTATTTACTTTTCCGTTGCTACTGTTACAATCACTACAAAACCCAAAAATATTACTTTTGCTACCGTTACCGTTACTATCATATTACTTTGCTACTAAATACTTTGCTGCAGATACTAAGTTATCCAGGTATGGTGGAATTAACAACTCAACTGCTAATACTTGAGAATATTCTTTGGCTCCCCTTGTGTCGAATCAATAAATTGGGTTGAATACTCTACCCTCGAAAACTGTTGCGATCCTCTATACTTGTGGGCTATCAGGGCGCGCCCCCAACCTTGTGGGCCCCTCGTAGCCCCTCTGACCTAATTCTTTCGCCTATATATACTCTTATACCCCAAAAAACATCCGGGGGAGCCACGAAACCACTTTTCCACCGCCGCAACCTTCTGTACCCGTGAGATTCCTTCTTGGGGCCTTTTCCGGCATCCTGCCAGAGGGGAGAATCGATCACGGATGGCTTCTACATCAACACCATTGCCTCTCCGATGAAGCGTGAGTAGTTTACCACAAACCTATGGGTCCATAGCTAGTAGCTAGATGGCTTCTTCTCTCTCTTTGATTCTCAATACAAAGTTCTCCTCGATGTTCTTGGAGATCTATTTGATGTAATACTCTTTTGCGGTGTGTTTGCCGAGATCCGATGAATTGTGGATTTATGATCAAGTTTATCTATGAATATTATTTGAATCTACTTTGAATTCTTATATGCATGATTTGATATCCTTGCAAGTCTCTTCTCTGAATTCTTATATTCTTAATGCATCACTCCGTTCTTTATGAACTTAATACTCTAGATGCATGCTGGATAGCGGTCGATGTGTGGAGTAATAGTAGTAGATGCAGAATCGTTTCGGTCTACTTGACACGGACGTGATGCCTATATTCATGATCATTGCCTTAGATTTGTTCATAACTTTGCGCTTTTCTATCAATTGCTCGACAGTAATTTGTTCACCCACCGTAATAATTTCTATCTTGAGAGAAGCCTCTAGTGAAACCTATGGCCCCCGGGTCTATTTTACATCATATTAGTTTTCGATCTACAATTCCAGTTTTCTATTTCCTTTACTTTGCAATCTTTACTTTACCGTTCCATAAACCAAAAATACCAAAAATATTACTTTACTACATCTCTATCAGATCTCACTTTGCGAATAACCGTGAAGGGATTGACAACCCCTTTGTCGCGTTGGTTGCAAGTTGGTGTTTGTTTGTGCAGGTATTCGGTGGCTTGTTGCGTAGTCTCCTACTGGATTGATACCTTGGTTCTCAAAACTGAGGGACATACTTACGCTCCTTTGCTGCATCACCCTTTCCTCTTTAAAGGAAAAACCAACGCAAGCTCAAGAGGTAGCACCTAACCCATTGATTTATACTACACAACTTTTTCTTGTAGACTCGTGTTGAGCCTCCAAGCGCAGAGTTTTCTAGGACAATAGCAATTTTGCCTCAAGTGGATGACCTAAGGTTTATCAATCTGTGGGAGGCGTAGGATGAAGATGGTCTCTCTCAAACAACCCCGCAACCAAATACTCCCATTGTTCCTTTATATAAGTTGTATTTGTTTTTTGATAAAATTCCAGAATGTAAGGTGCATTTCTTCTAATTTCTCATAATTCCCTTGTTAGCCCCCTAGAAAGGGAAAGTATCTCTCTCCTGATTGTCTGTATCTCTTCTTGTAGCAAAAGAAGGAAAGTATCTCTGTGTCGATTGCATGCATCTCATACTTTCCTCGACTAACTGATTTACTTGCCACTAACCAATAAATTTGCTAAGGGTAATTTTGTCTGAGCATGTCTATAATTATGTGCCTTGGTCACCGTGCCAAAAATAATACACCTTACATAAAGGAACGGAGGGAGTAACAAAGAGTCTCTTGTGTCCCCAACACACCAAATACAATGGTAAATTATATAGGTGCACTAGTTCGACGAAGAGATGGTGATACAAGTGTAGTATGATAGTAGATATTGATTTTTGTAATAGGAACAATAAAAAACAGCAAGGTAGCAAGTAACAAAAGTGAGCACAAACGATATTGCAATGCTTGAAAATAAGGCCTATGGTTCATACTTTCACTAGTGCAATCTCTCAATAATGCTGACATAGTTGAATCACATAACTCCCTCAACGTGTAACGAAGAATCATTCCAAAGTTCTTATCTAGCAGAGAACATAAGATGAAATTGTTTGTAGGGTACAAAACCACCTTAAAATTATCTTTTTCGATTGATCTATTGAGCTTTCCTATTAGTGTCACAAACAGCCCTAGAGTTCGTACTAAAATAACACCATATGATACACATCAACCAACTCTAATGTCACCTAGATACTTTAATGTCACCACAAGTATCCGTGAGTTGATTATACGATATGCATCAAACAACTTCAGATTCATAATATTCTATCCAACACAAAGAACCTCAAAGAGTGCCCCAAGATTTCTACTAGAGAAACAAGGACAAAAACGTGCATAAACCCCTATGCATAGATTACCCCAATGTCACCTCGGGAACCCTTCGGTGCCCCAGTACACTCCCGGTGGACCGCCGAACTTTTCTGAAACCCCGAATAAAACTTCACATATGTGAATCTCTAACTCCGGACCATTCCGGGGCTGCTTGTGACGTCCGGATTCCATCTAGGACTCCGAACAACTGATACGTCTCCAACGTATCTATAATTTTTGATTGTTCCATGCTATTATATTATCTGTTTTGGATGTTTAATGGGCTTTATTATACACTTTTATATTATTTTTGGGACTAACCTACTAACCCAAGCCCGAGTGCAAATTGCTGTTTTTTTTTCCTATTTCAGTGTTTCGCAGAAAAGGAATATCAAACGGAATCCAAACGGAATGAAACCATCGGGAGAGTGATTTTTGGAACAAACGTGATCCAGAGGACTTGGAGTGGGCGTCAAGAAATAAGCGAGGAGGCCATGAGGCAGGGAGGCGCGCCTGCCCCCCTGGGCGCGCTCCCACCCTCGTGGGCCCCTCGCAGCTCCACCGACCTACTTCTTCCTCCTATATATACCCATATACCCCGAAAACATCCGGGGGCACCACGAAACCTTCTGTACCCGTGAGATCCCATCTTGGGGCCTTTTCCGGCGCTCCGCCGGAGGGGGAATCGATCACGGAGGGCTTCTACATCAACACCATAGCCTCTCCAGTGATGTGTGAGTAGTTTACCACAGACCTTCGGGTCCATAGTTATTAGCTAGATGGCTTCTTCTCTCTCTTTGGATCTCAATACAAAGTTCTCCTCGATCTTCTTGGAGATCTATTCGATGTAACTCTTTTTGCGGTTTGTTTGTCGAGATCCGATGAATTGTGGGTTTATGATCAAGATTATCTATGAACAATATTTGAATCTCCTCCGAATTCTTTTATGTATGATTTGTTTTCTTTGCAAGTCTCTTCGAATTATCAGTTTGGTTTGGCCTACTAGATTGATCTTTCTTGCAATGGGAGAAGTGCTTAGCTTTGGGTTCAATCTTGCGGTGTCCTTTCCCAGTGACAGCAGGGGCAGCAAGGCACGTATTGTATTGTTGCCATCGAGGATAAAAAGATGGGGTTTATATCATATTTCTTGAGTTTGTCCCTCTACATCATGTCATCTTGCCTAATGCGTTACTCTGTTCTTATGAACTTAATACTCTAGATGCATGCTGGATAGCGGTCGATGTGTGGAGTAATAGTAGTAGATGCAGAATCGTGTCGGTCTACTTGTCGCGGACGTGATGCCTATATACATGATCATGCCTAGATATTCTCATAACTATGCACTTTTCTATCAATTGCTCGACAGTAATTTGTTCACCCACCGTAATACTTATGCTATCTTGAGAGAAGCCACTAGTGAAACCTATGGCCCCCGGGTCTATTTTCAATCATATTAATCTCCCGTCAACTAGCTATTTCTGTTGCCGTTTATTTCACAATCTTTACTTTTAATCTTTATCATAAAAATACCAAAAATATTATCTTATCATCTCTATCAGATCTCACTTTTGCAAGTGGCTGTGAAGGGATTGACAACCCCTTTATCGCGTTGGTTGCAAGGTTCTTATTTGTTTGTGTAGGTACAAGGGACTTGCGTGTGGCCTCCTACTGGATTGATACCTTGGTTCTCAAAAACTGAGGGACATACTTACGCTACTTTGCTGCATCACCATTTCCTCTTCAAGGGAAAACCAACGCATGCTCAAGAGGTAGCAACAACCTTCAGACTTTCCGTTGTTAATATCTCAATACTACCCTAGCGTTACCGAACGTTAAGTGTGCGACCATACGGGTTCAAGAATCATGTAGACATGACCGAGACACCTCTCCGGTCAATAACCAATAGCGGGATTTGGATGCCTATATTGGTTTCTACATATTCCACGAAGATCTTTATCGGTTGAACCACGATGTCAAGGATTCAGTTAATCCCGGATGCAATTCCCTTTGTCCGGCAATATGTTACTCGCCCGAGATTTGATCGTCGGTATCTCCATACCTAGTTCAATATCGTTATCGCCAAGTCTCTTTACTCGTTCCGTAATATAAGATCCCGTGACTAAACTCATTAGTCACATGAAGCTTCTTGTGATTTTATATTACCGAGAGGGCCCGGAGATATCTCTCCGTCACTAGGAGTGACAAATCACAGTCTTGATCCACGCAACCCAATAGACACCTTCGGAGATACCTGTAGAGCACCTTTATGATCACCGAGTTACGAAGTGACGTTTGATAGCACACAAGGTATTCCTCTGGTATCCGGGAGTGGCATGATCTCATGGTCTAAGGAATATATACTTGATATGAAGAAAGTTGTAGCAAATAACTAAGTGATACGATATGATGCTAAGCTTACGGTTGAGTATTGTCCATCACATCATTCTCCTAATGATGTGATCCCGTTATCAAATGACAACTCATGTCCATGGTTAGGAAGCCTTAACCATCTTTGATCAACGAGCTAGTCTAGTAGAGGCTTACTAGGGACACGGTGTTGTTTATGTATTCACACATGTATTTAAGTTTCCGGTCAATACAATTCTAGCATGAATAATAAACTTTTATCATGAACAAGGAAATATGATAATAACTAATTTATTATTGTATGTAGGGCATATTTCCAACAAGCATGACTGTAGGAGCCGACATTACCAGCCATCGAATCTAAAGAGAGGAACACTCAAGAAAACCCTTCAGTGGTTGTTACAATCCGCAACTCGAGAGGTCAGGCCTGAAGAAGACCGCTGCTCATTGGCGTCGTCCACATGGAGACCGTCACAACATGCCAGAGTGGAGGCCCCTATCCGACGGCCCCGCCGTATCCTGCCACCACACTTGCCATCACCAACGGTGGAGCACATGCTGCAACCTTACCGGCGCTATCCTCGTGGATCTGGAGGGGACATGCTGGAGATTGCTCCTCCGGACGTCTTAGGCTTGCCCCGAAGACCACCGGACGGACCCGTTTGATTGGAGCCACCACCCATCGGCAGGAGCTGGTAGCCGTGACAAACAGCGCCAGACAATCGCATCCAGGAAGGATCCAACATTAGTGGAGCCTTGAACGGCAGCGGAGCCACACGGATCTCACCAAGCGCAGCCTCCTAGACAGATCTGACGAGAAGCAGCCGCCTGGACGGATCTGACGAAAAGCAGCCAGACAATCTCATCCACGAAGGGTCCAACATTATTGGAGCCTTGAACGGCAGCGGGGCCGCACGGATCTCACCAGGAGCAGCTGTATGGACGGATCTCACGAGAAGCAGCCAACCAATCACATCCAGGAAGGATCCAACATTAGTGGAGCCTTGAACGGCAGCGGAGCCGCACAGATCTCACGAGATGCAGTCGCATGATCACCCTGGGGAGAGGGGGAGTGGAGGAGAAAGAGATCTCGTCGCCACCGGCAACCATGCGGGGCTTTGCCCCGAAGGTGCTGACAGGTGGCGACGAGAGGAAGAGGCCGGTGAGAGGGTCGGTGTGGTGACGGCGTTGGTGCCGCCCTAGTCGCCCAAAACAAGCGACGCGGGATCTATTTTGTTTCATCAGGAGATAGGTCACAACATCGGTTGATGGTTGTTGATTGATTCAGTCTACAACCTGCTCCCTTCATTCACAAGTACAAGATGTTCTAATCTTTTTCTAAATCAAATATACGTAGACACATTTTAGTGCGTTTATTACTCACTCATTTTAGTCCAAATTGGGGTTTGGAGATTCTTGAAACTTGAATAATATGCAAAACATCTTATATTTGTGAACTGAGGGAGTATTTCAACTAAAAAAACCGAGAGTATTTCACTGTACATCCGTAGTTGCAGCCGATTCTCAGAATCCAAGCCGAAGCTGATTTTCTAGCCCAAACAAAGGGGACATATTTTAAGAAAAGATGTTTACGCGAACTAAAGAAGATCTCATGAGACAACTTCTCTTTAATTATATGAACATTCCATAAAACCACTTTTACAAAGTGTTCTTTTTATCGAGAACTATTAGAGATGCTCTACCAAACGTTTGATTATTATTTTTGACCCGGCTACAACTTTTCTTTTGCAACCGCGGTTGTTGGTTGTTGATTGATTCAGTATACAATCTATTCCCTTGGTTCATAAATATAAGATGTTCTAACTTTTCTCCAAATTAAATATATATAGGCATATTTTAGTGTGTTTGCTTACTTATTTCAGTCCGTATGAAAAACACTTTATATTTGTATTTGTGAACTCAGGGAGTATTTCAACAACAACAAAACCGAGAGAGTATTTCACTGTACATCCGTACATGCACGTTGTGGGCCCAGAGGTGGTAGTCCACGCGACAGCTCGAGCTCGTTCAACCCCACCGGCGAGCACGCGAGGATGACGCGGCCCAGCGGCTCAGCGCGCACCGAGGGCGCGCACGGCACCCACTCCCACCGCTCCACGGCGCCCCCCGCCGTCCCCTCCTGCTGCAGCTCGTAGAGCACGGCGCCGTTGGCTGGCTCGGCCGAATTGTACACGTACCCTCCGGTGGCGTTGCCGCACACCCCGATCGATGGGAACGTCTCCCCGTCGTCCTCCTCGTCCTCGTCGTGCGGGAAAAGCCTCGCCGACATCTCGCTCGGCATTGCGTGGTGGGCCGCGCCGGGGGACAGATCCAGAGTGTCGCCGTCCACCTCCCATGCTTGGATGACGACTTTGTTCTTTGCTCCCTCGCCCTCGCGCTTCGCTCCGAAAAGGACGAGCTGCTCGGCGCCGGCGCGACCAGGCGCGACGCCCCACGTCGAGACGCCGGCGTCTGGCTTGAGGCGACGGGTGGGGCCCCACCGCCGCATCGACGGATCGAACCAGCTCGCACACCCGCTGGTTCTGTCCGCGAGGTACACCCTGTGATCCGTCGCGGCCACCGAAAGCCACGTTGCCGCGGCGGACTCGCGGAGCGCCGGCGGCATCGGATCGCAGGCCGTCCAGTTCCCGCCCTCGTGGACCTCCACCGCGGCGGCGTCCTCTCCCTCGGCGAGCGCAAGCTGGCACGCGCCGCCGAGGGCGACCACGCGGTCGCCCACCGCGGCCAGCACCGGGTCGACGCGCCACACGCCGGGAGCCTTCATGGCGACGCACGCGGACGTCCCAAGAGGGTCGCCGGCCACGTCGAGGCCGGAGCAGGAGAGCGCGCACACCCGGTCGCCGCGCGCGCCTCGCACGAGGCGCACGTGCGAGGGCGTGGCGTGGCGCGGGGCCTGCACGGTGAGCCACGCGCCGGAGTGCGGGTCGTAGGCCGCGGTCCGGCGGCGGCGGCCGTGGAGGTGGACCACGAGCCAGGGCAGCCGCCGCGGGCGCCGGCGCAGCGCGGACCGCACCGCGCGGAGCCACTCGCGCGAGACCCCCGCCGCGGCGGCGAGGTCGGGCGCCGGCACGCGCTCCACCACCGACTCGAGCACGTCCCCGTACAGGTACAGGGCGGCGATCGCCGGCGACTCCGCGCCGTCGTCGTCGGCCTCGCACCCTTCTTGACCGTGCCGCCGGTGCTTCGGCTCGCTGGCTGGGATGCTCAGGCCCATTTTCCAAATTCCGATGCTACGAGTCCACGCACGACAAGCTGGACAGCCACTAGCCCACTGCTAGTCCTATAGGACACAGTTCAGATCTGCACCCGCACTGACGAGCTAAATAGACGAGGCGGAGTGTTTACGAAGACACGGCCACTTGAGCGGTGGAACCCGAAATAATTGTAAGTGGGACTAAACAAACGTTTATTAACGTGCATCTGGGCTTTGGTTCCTTTGAAAAGCAGGAGGACAAGGACGTAAAGACTTATCTTTTCGTCGCCGAACCTGAACGGGGCCAAGCCATCTGCGTTCGTCGGGGCCCTGCAAGATATTATCGTCCGCTTCTGCTGACGCTGAGGCAGCTGACCCTTTGTGAATTACTATAACTTTCTGAATGACGTCTCGCGAATGGAACGGCCAAGTGCGTCTCGTCGGATCGCCTTTGATAAGATCGCCCCGTTCAGTTAGGATCTAGCAGTACGACCCACTCTGTCATTTCTGCGGGTACTATGAGGTTAATTTTTTTGCAAAGTACGTACTAATGTTGGCTTCGTTCAGTTCATGGCGGCTTGTCTTGGAATCCCGATGGATGGTAATTTCTTCGTGACTTTTAGTGAAAACACAAGGTTAGCGCTGAAAAACGGACGGTAGCCCAACCTGCTTCACATTCCCGGCTAAAATGAGTTGAAAGTGGTTCGAACACTGTACACATTTTTCAGCTACGAGGTCACAAAAGATATACTACTGTATAAAACGATTATGCGGTTGGACTTTAGCTTTTTTCTGTGCAAAGCAGCTCCTAGAAGCCCAAACAAAGGCAGGGAGCGTGAGAGTGGGCGATCGAAGCACTATACATACATTAGCGTCCTGAACGATCTGTCCACTTTCGCGATTGGCTGCTTGACGTTTCTTGCAGTTCCAGTTCAGAATCATTATTGTCTCCACGGTGCGCATCCTTGTCAACGAGACATGAACCACTACTTTTCTAGAAGATTTTCCGAGCTTCCAACCGCAAACGATAGTTATCTTGTTAGCATGTCAGGCTCAAATGGACGGCACACAATTTTTTTTGCCACTATTTTTGCACTCATGGAGCATCTCTTTTGCACAAACAAATTTAGCAAGCAAAGGCCACGCTTTCAGAGCCTCGCTGTTCACAATAAATAGATTGGTCAGATTTCAGAAAACGGGTTGTTGAAAAATAAAATAATGCCTAGATAAGATTCTGGATTGGAGGACTCGCTGTCCGCAATAAATAGATTGTTCAGACTTCAGAACACGCAGAGACTTTACGCTTATTATCCTGTGCGCGGCAGGCACCTGGAAACAGCGGGCAGAATGCTTGGAAACATTTTACATGCCGGCGAGACGACCGTGTCGCTGTAGCACGACCGAACGAGGCGGCGCCGCCGGGGAAGCGGTCGGAGCCGGGCAGTGCTGCCTGCTCCCCGAGGTTTAGTCCATTTTGATCGTTGAGAAAGGGATCAAGATCGGTTGGCCAGCGGCCCCGCTAGCAAAGGGACGAAAGCCAGTTCCCCGTCCTTTTCGTGGTGGCTGCAGTCTACCAGCCTACGGGTCACAGTAGCATGAGAAAAATTGTCCTTCTGTCACGTCACCGCCCTAGGAAATGCATCCCCAAACGGTTGGACTAAGCCCAAGAGGTGCGACCTTGCAATCAGAGCGAACAACACCACTGACCGGACAAAATACTGATCAGAGTAAATCACGGCACGCTCTATCAACACAATGTCTTATCTGAAAATTACAGTTCAGTAGGAGTACTACAAATCTTGGAAGGAGATCTTGACATGATCCGTACGTGGTCCTGTCAATTGAAGCAACGTAAAGTCACTTTTCTTGTATCCAGCTCCGTAAATGAATGATCGCCGAAGAGAAAGAGCTTCCGATTAAGCTAGCAAATCACCATGATAGGTCGATACAGGCGAGGCGTCCGGTTCATCTACTTCCGCTTGTTCTTGGAGGCGAAGCGGAGGACGAGGTAGAAGAGCACGCGGTAGAAGACGGCCCAGCCGAGCAGGTAGAGCACCATCCGCCACTTGCGGTCCTTGACCACGCTGATGGTGAGGTTCTCGAGGATGGCGTTGCCGTCGAGCGGCGGGTTCGACGAGAAGTTGCGGGTGCCGCCGAACTCGTTCATTAGGAGGCCCTCGTACGGGTACTTCATCGTGGACACGGTGTTCATCCACTTCCACCCCTGCGGGATGCTGTGGCTGTCCACGAAGTAGCCGCAGAAGAGGAAGAAGAGCGCCGTGAACGCGATCACAGCCGCGTACCTGGGCCCGACCGTCCACCAGAGAGACAGACATCAGCACTGTATGTAATTCTGGCCCAGCCCGCTAACGCTGGCCCAGTTTTCCGATATGTAATTGGGCTTTGGCCCGGACCAATCCATTTTCCTCCCACCAAAAAAATGTACTTTGTCTAAAAAAAAAACAAAATGTACTGTACTTACCCAAGGATGAAGTTTGGCACGATAGAGCTGATGAAGACGACGAAGGAGTTGGTGGAGAGGAGCGAGGCGTAGAGCATGACGAGGAAGTAGACGAACTGGCCGTGGAGCCCGATGGCCCACCAGGTGATGAGGGCGTAGGCGGCGGACTGGAGCAGGAGGAAGGGCAGGTACGTGATCACCCCGGCGACCACGTACGCGGACGCGCGGTAGGCGTTGTGCGAGGTCTCCCTGATGAAGATGAAGCGCTCCTGGATGAAGGCCGGGACGGCGTCGTTGGAGGAGAAGAAGAAGACGCAGACGGTGAAGATGAAGAAGCTGAGCCGGTTGGTGATGCCCTGCGTGTTGTCCTTGGGCTTGATGAACATGGTGGCCATCAGGAACCCCATCACCGTCAGCACCATCAGCCGCGACAGGAACAGCTCCGGCGTGCGCCAGATGTTGGTGAAGTTGCGCCGCATCAGCACCCACACCTCCGCCGCGTACGAGTTGGCGAACTTGCCGCGGTGCCCCAGCGCGTTGATGCCCACGCCGGGCGCCCCCGTGGCGGACGCGCGCTGCGCCGGCGACAGGTAGTCGGCCTCGTTCACCGTGTACACAGAGATGCTGCTCAGCGGCGTCGGCGTCCCCATCACGATCTCCGGCCCGTACCTGTGGATTCCCGGAGACAAGCTATGCGGTTCATGCGACCGATTCCCGGAGACAAGCTATGTTCATAGCACGATGAGGAACGTTTTTGGGGTACCTTGGAGGGTTCTGTGACTTGCCGCTTTGATCTTTCCTGGGGCGCCGGGACGGCGTGAACTGCGCGCCGCTCCATGGAGACTTGGAGTGCTGGCTCCTGAGGCTGTGGTCGAAGTCCTCGCCCCCGGGCCCAACCGGTGTCGGAGGGATGCTAGACACGGTGGAGATCCCCTCGGCGGCGAGCTTGCGCGGCTTCAGACCGGTGAGGCAGAACTCGGCGAGGGCGTTGACGCCGAACTCGGACTGGTCGTACTCCTGGATGACGTCGAGGAGGTGCTCGATGGAGTTCTCCCCTTTGGGCACCTTGCGGCCCATGCGGCCGAGGTGCGCGGTCACCTCCTTGGGCCCGCCGCTGTACATGAGCTGCCCGCGTGCCAGGATGATGAGGTGGTCGAGTAGCTGCAGGATCCGCGACGACGGCTGGTGGATGGTCAGCACCACGGTGCTCCCTGCGCACGCGATGTCGTGCACCTTCTCGATCACGCTGTGCGCGCTCGTCGAGTCGAGCCCCGACGTCGGCTCGTCGAGGAACAGCAGCGCCGGCCCGTGGATGATGTCCACGCCGATCGAGACGCGCCGGCGCTCTCCGCCGGACACGCCCCTCGTGCCCTCGTCCCCGATGTACGTGTTCCTTGATGTCTGCACAGATGTTTTGTTAACACGTTATACACACCGTGCGCACGTACGAATGATCTAGCGTCTTTGATTAATGGGATATTACCGTGAGCCCGAGCTGCTCGATGAGGTTGTCGACGCGGAGCTTCTTGTCGGAGGGGGAAACGGCGGAGCCGAGGCGGAAGTCGGCGGCGAACAAGAGCGTCTCGTAGACGGTGAGCATGGGGAAGAGTCGGTCGTCCTGCATGACGTAGGCGGACGAGCGCTTGATGACACTGGGGCTCATCTCGACGCCGTCGAGCGCCACGCGGCCGTCGAGGCTGGAGATGCGCCCGGCGAGCGCGTCCAGGAATGTCGACTTGCCAGCGCCGCTGGGGCCCATCACGGCGGTGACGCAGCCTTTGGGCGCGTACCCGGTGATCTCGTGCAGAAGGTCCACGTCCTTCTTCTCCCACTCCCCGCCGACGCCCCGCTGCTTCTTGACCACCGTGTACGTCAGGCTGGTGAACTCCAGCCCGCCGGTGAAGCTGAACCGGCTGCCGCCTTTCGCCGTCGGCATCTCCGGCTGGTCCATGTCTATCACGGCTTCCAGGTCCCGGTGGCCGCCGTACCGGTGGTTCGGCTGCGCCATGGTGCTCACAGACACTAGCGACTGTCTATTGCTGCCAGTCCAGTATGATGTTTTTTGTAACCATGCAATGCGTGTGTATACTAAAGCATTGGCCTTCTTATTGGCATGCCACTGCAAGCTTGGAGAGTTTGTCCCGATGGTATGAGCCAATGTCGGGCGTGAGAAATGAGGATGGACAATGAGATTCATCGGAGTGAACGTTGGTAGGGTCAGCTTTTGGTTTCGACCGCCGAGAGGTGATTGGCAGTTTGTCCTCGACAGTATCATGGCCTCATACACATTGAGGTGTCGTAGCAGCTATTTTTGCTTGGAGGTTGCTTCTGGAATGCTGAACTTTTGGAGTTAAGCCCGCCAGAGAAAGGATGCCATGTGTCTATAATAGAGTATTAGGAAGCTACCATACTGGAAGTTGGGAATTACCGTGAAAATAGTTCTAAAAAAGAGGAATTACCTGTGAACCAACCTGTGATTGGATGGTTAGAGGGACAGTGGTATCCCCAGCTCACCAGAGTTCAAGTCCTGGTGCTCGCATTATTCCTGAATTTATTTCAGGATTTCCGGCGATCCACTCCGTCCGAGTATGTTCCGGCCTCCCAGTGAATGGGCATCCAAGATGGCTTCACGGAAGACGTCGCCACTGGCCGAGCCTATGCAATTTGACATGGGGGCTATCAATTCCCCTTTGTTTGAATTCGGGCAAACATCGCACACGAAAAAGAAGAAGGTAGTCAAGCCAAGAGGTCCAACATTCACAACCTTTGAAGATGTGTTGTTGATTGAATCTTGGTTGGCCAGTGGCGAGTCCAGTAGGTGGGCTTCATAGGGCTCTAGCCTATCCTCCAAAAAATGAATTTTTTCAATACTACTCTTCACAACTCAGCCCATCAGCCCAAGTGCCCAGCAACAGGCAACAGCAGAGCAGCCCACACGGCCACACTAGAGCAACGAAGCACACATCCAGGGCTCCAGGCTCCACGCAAGCTGCACACTCCACACGCGCATCCAGGGCTCCGGACCTAGCGTTCATCGGTGTTGGGGCGGCCGGCAACGGACCAGGCAACCGGCGGGGGCGGCGGACTGCCGGAGCCCGGAGCACTACACCAGCAGCTAGGCGCATGCGCCTCTTCGACGAGCCAAGGTGCCAACTGGCCGCGGCCACCCAAGCTGGCCGTCGGCGGGCCTCCTGCTAGTTGCCAGCCAAGCCTCGGATTCGTAGGTGTACTGCTCCTGAAGGAGTTGAGGCGTTGAGCCAGGGGGCGTTCAGCTGTTGAGGCGTGCCCACTGTTGGCCGGCTGGGTAATTTGAATCAAAAATTTATGTACATTTGTAGTTGCTACTTACTAGTTCATGTTATGTTAATTAATTTAGTGTCCTATTCCTATGCAAATTATTTGCAGATTTGTAGAAATGAAGAGAAAAATATGAGCATAAACAGTTTTTTTGCAAGTAGTTCAAGCACTCCTTGTGTCGAACCCGATCCTATCCCAGCCAGTCCACTGATCCCAGCGAATGTGAACCCAGATCCTCTTCCCATGACTGTAGGACCATAGTTCCTACTTCAACTAATGAGAGAACTGATCCCTCAACCCCAAGCAATGAGAGAAATGACACCACTTTTGATGAGAGTACAAACCAACAAAGAATGCCTATACTAGAATTTCATCCAAGTCAAATTATTGCTGATCCAGGACTTAGAATACATATAGAAGATTATGCCCCTCAAATCAGAAGTGGTATGAGAAGAGCTTATTTGTTGAACAAGCGAAATAAAGCTATTGGGCATAAATTCAAGAAGACAAAGGATGGTAAAATTTGGAGATCCTTTCAACGTGCATGGTTTGACAAGTTTGATTGGTTGGAATATAGTGTGGATAAGGAGGCTGCATTTTGCTTTCATTGCTTCCTTTTCAAGAAACCATCCCAAGGCATTAGATTTGGCAATGATGTTTTCACAAAAGATGGCTACACTCATTGGAAAATAGGTCTAACTAGTTTTGAAAAGCATGTTGGTGGTCAATCTAGTTACCACGACATTGCTAGGGGAGATTGTGATGATTTCGACAATCAACGAGCAAGTGTGCCTACCAAATTCCGTGTGTACAACAAAGAGGCTGAGATATCTTATAAAATCCGCCTAACTGCATCATCGGATTGTGCAAGGTATCTCATAACACAAGGTGAAGCTTTCTGTGGGCATGATGAATCCTCCGACGATTGGGAGGAAGGACAAGAAATTTTAGAGAGTTGCTGGACTGGTATAAGGACAAGAAGGAAGATGTGAAGGATGCATTTGATAAGGGGGCTAGAAATGCACAAATGATTTGTTCTGACATCCAAAAGGACCTTGCTACAGCTTGCACAATGGAGGTAACCAAAGTTATTAAGAATGACATTGGAGATAAGAATTTCTCAATGCTTATTGATGAGGGCTAGATATTGCTCAATAAAGGAGCAAATGGCGGTGATTGGGAGGTAACACATACCATCTTTTAGTGTTTTTGTATTGTACTACTAATGCTTACTAATCTGATTTCATTATGCCCGTAGATTTCTAGATGATCATGGAGTGCTCCAAGAGAGATTCCTTGCCATTAAGCACATCGCAGATTGCACATCTGCTGGAATTAAAGAAGTTTTGGTTGATGTGTTGGAATATCATGGTTTGTCAATTTCCAAGCTACGTGGTCAGGGTTATGATGGGGCTTCATATATGAGAGGGGAATTCAATGGTTTGCAAAAATTGTTTAGAGTTGAAGCTCCATATGCATTCTATGTTCATTGCTTTGATCACTAGTTACAATTGGTTGTTGTCATCGCTGCTCAATATAGTCCTACTATTGCTGATTTCTTCAATTGTATTCCCTTGATAGTGACTCAAGTGTGTCCATCTTGCAAAAGGAAAGATGCATTACTTGCCAAACATCAAGATGAATTGTTAGATTTGATGGAGAATGAAAATATTTCAGCCGGTACCGGGTTGCATCAAGAATCTAACATAGCAAGACCAGGAGATACTCGTTGGGGCTCACATCTCAAAGCCTTGCTTCATATATTCACAATGTGGAATGTTGTGGTGGATGTGCTAGGAATTGCTGTGGCTGATGCTCGGGAATACACATGCCAGGGTGGAGCTAGAGGTTTGCTTAAAAACATGGAATGCTTTGAATTTGTGTTCATCATGTTGTTCTTAATAAACTTGTTGAGCAACACAAATCATCTATCCCAAGCTTTGCAAAGGAAGAATCAAAATATTGTTGAGGCCATGCGTTTGATCTTGGATGTGAAAGAAAGCTTGCCGGACATGAGGGACAATGGTTGGGAGCCTTGATTTTGCCAAGCCAAGAACTTTTGTGAAACACATGATATTGATGTGCCAAACATGGATGATCTTGGTGGAACAATGGGCCAATCTTTTCGCACTAAGAATAAGGTGACTCGACTTCACTATTACAAGGTTAGCATATTTAATGTTACCATTGATGCAACTATCACTGAGATGAATCACTGATTCAATGATGTTTCCACTGAGTTATTAGATTGCATGTCTTTTGTTAATCCAGCAAACAACTCTGCAAAGTTTGACGTTGACAAACTTATTCGTCTTGCTGAAATTTATGATGAGGACTTCACACAAGCAGACCGGTTACTGCTAAGAGTACACCTCCCAAGATTCCTTATGAACATTAGGAGAAGTGATGAATTTAATGGATGATGGGATATGTCCACACTTGCTCGGTTGATGGTTGAAACAACGAGACACACAACTTTCCAGTTGGTATGTCGCCTCATCGAGTTGACACTCATTCTTCCTGTAGCCACTTCATCAGTTGAGAGAATATTTTCGGTAATGAAGATCATCAAGACAGATTTGTGCAACAAACTATCAGATGATTGGCTAAATGATTTAATGGTATTCTATTGTGAGAAAGAGATATTCAGAAGCATTCATGATGACAAGATCATGATACAATTTCAGAAAATGAGTGATCGGAAAGGACATTTGCCTCATGAGTTTAATCTGATTCCTTAGAGGTATATATGTTAGTGTTACTAGTTTTAATACTTACATGTAAATGACTTATTGTTGTATGATGACCCACAAGTATAGGGGATCTATCTTAGTCCTTTCGATAAGTAAGAGTGTCAAAACCAATGAGGAGCAGAAAGAAATGACAAGCGGTTTTCAGCAAGGTATTTTCTGCAGGCACTGAAATTATCGGTAATAGATAGTTTGGTAGTAAGATAATTCATAACGGGTAACAAGTAACAAGTATAGCGAAGAAGCAGCAAGGTGGCCCAATCCTTTTTATAGCAAAGGATAAGCCTGGACAAAATCTTATATAAAGAAAAGCGCTCCTGAGGACACATGGGAATTATTGTCAAGCTAGTTTTCATCATGCTCGTGTGATTCACGTTCGTTACTTTGATAATTTGATATGTGGGTGGACCGGTGCTTGGGTGTTGTCCTTACTTGGACAAGCCTCCCACTTATTATTAACCCCTCTCGCAAGCATCCGCAACTATGAAAGAAGAATTAAGATAAATCTAACCA
Organism: Triticum aestivum; assembly: GCF_018294505.1. Classification (NCBI taxonomy): domain Eukaryota; kingdom Viridiplantae; phylum Streptophyta; class Magnoliopsida; order Poales; family Poaceae; genus Triticum; species Triticum aestivum. The sequence goes on along the minus strand of NC_057802.1, from coordinate 357,347,530 downwards.
TAGCATGAAACATGTGGATCCAAATTAGCCCCTTACGAAGCAACGCATAAACTAGGGTTTAAGCTTCTATCACTCTAGCAACCCATCATCTACTTATTACTTCCCAATGCCTTCCCCTAGGACCAAATCATGATGAAGTGTCATGTAATCAACGTTCACATAATACCACTAGAGGAAAGACAACATACATCTCATCAAAATATCGAACGAATACCAAATCACATGATTACTTATGACAAGACTTCTCCCATGTCCTCAGGTACAAACGTAACTACTCACAAAGCATGTCATGTTCAAGATCAGAGGGGCAATAAATATCATTAAGGATCTTAACATATGATCTTCCACCAAATAAACCAACTAGCATCAACTACGAGGAGTAATCAACACTACTAGCAACCCACAAGTACCAATATGAGGTTTTGATACAAAGATTGAATACAAGAGATGAACTAGGTTTGAGAGGAGATGGTGATGGTGAAGATGCTGATGAAGATTGACCATCCCTGGATGAGGGGATCGTTGCTGATGACGATGGCTTCTATTTACCCCTCCCGAAGGGAAGTTTCCTCGGCAGAATAGCTCTGCCAGAGCCCTATATTGCTTTTGCCCAGTTTTCGCCTCGAGACGCCGGCGCTTCGTCCCGAAAGCTTCCTTATGATTTTTTCTAGGTCAAAACCCTCCATATAGCAGACGATGGGCACCGGACGATGGCCAGGGACCCACAAGCCCTGGAGGCGTGCCCTGGGGGGTAGGGCGCGCCACCCAGGCTTGTGGCCTCCTGGTGGGTCCCCTTCTGTTTTTTTATATATTCCAAAACAATTCTCCGTAAAGTTTCAGGACATTTGGAGTTGTGCAGCATAGGTATCTCAGATTTGCTCCTTTCCTGTCCAGAATTCCAGCTGTCGGCATTCTCCCTCTTCATGTAAATCTTGTAAAATAAGATAGAAAGGGCATAAGTATTGTACCATAATGTGAAATAACAACCCATAATGCAATAAATATCAACATAAAAGCATGATGCAAAATGGACATATCATTGTATCAATAAGAAGTGTGCTAATTTGGACAGATGGCTTGTGGTTGGTGACTTGAGCGAGGGAACTTGGGCATACATTTCTACATTTTGGTGTGAAGCTATTCTATAACTACAATACCATTAGTAAGAAGCAACATCTCATTGTCATTTGTTATTGCTTCTCTAGTACTTTGATGCCTTGGTCTTGTTGGGAAACGTAGCATGCAATTTTAAAAAAATCCTAAGCTCACACAAGATCTATCTAGGAGATGCGTAGCAACGAGAGGGGGAGAGTCTGTCTATGTACCCTCGTAGAATGAAAATAGAAGCGTTTGACAACAAGGTTGATGTAGTCGAACTTCTTCTCGTTCCGACCGATCAAGCACCAAACTTACGACACCTCCGAGTTCTGCACACGTTCAGCTCGATGACGTCCCTCGAACTCTTGATCTAGCAAAGTGTCGAGGGAGTGTGTCGACGTCCTGGGAACAGGGGTCCCCAGACTTGCCTGCCTGCAGCCCACGGCGTGGCTCCACCAGCGGCTCCGTACGGCCCATCTTCATCAGCGAACACTCAAGACCCTCGCGAGGGGCCAAGCCTCGCGAGGCGGACGACGCAAGACCTCCTCGGGGGCGGCCTAACCAGGCTGGCTCACGAGGGGCGGAGAGATCAAGGCGAGGGGCACCTCGCGAGGTCCCTGTGATGCAAGCCATGACGACCAAGGCCAGGCGGGCGCCAGCACGCACAGCGTACTCATTTCCTCTTTGGTGCTAAAGAGGCAAGCGCAGGCGAGGAGTCCCGAGGCATCGGGCAAAGGTTGCCATATCGGTGCAACAAGACCAAAGCCAGCAGGACGGCAGGACGGAGGTCACCGTGGAGCCCAGGACGGCGTCACCACCAGAGCCTTTGGCAGGCGAAGACCACCTTTAGTGAGGATAACTTGTACTAGTTGTCTCCCTTCAAATTTAGCCATTGTTGGATCCCTTCCCGCCTACATTTGGGAAGAGGACCAGGGCCTCTATAAATAGGACTAGCTACCACAGTAGGAGGTAACGAATCTTGGCCCATTCAGATCATCCTCAACCACACAAGCTCACCGAGCTCAAGGACACCCCACCTCAGGAGGTTGTTCTTCCCTTGTAATTTTTCATCCTCGGCCCAAGAGGCAATCCACCACACCACACTGGAGTAGGGTATTACACCACATCGGTGACCCAAACCAGTATAAACCCTGTGTCCCTTGTTATGCGAGTTCGACGTGTTGAGCTTTGAGATTGTGGTGAGAGCGCGAGCTAGGGGGAGGTGAGATCTTTGTGCGCACCCTAGTGTTCGAACCTCAAGGGTTTTGCCGGAACCCAAAATCCGACATTTGGTGCGCCGGGTAGGGGCGCGCTGAAGCTTTCCTTCCGCTGATCCATGTTTCACCGCTCCACCGCATCCATGGAGGACGCACGTCGAGCCCACGCCGAGCGCTGGGCCGCCCTCGCCGCCCGAGTCGCTCAGACGGCCCCTGTCGGCGGGCCTCCCCGTCGTTCCCCGTCGCACGCCGCCAACGCCACCACTGGCCCAGCGGAAAACGGGCAGCAAGCGTCCTCGCTGCACCCCCTCCGTGCGGCGGGACAGCCGCACCGCCACTCCATCGCTAACCCCAGCCGGCTCATCGTCCCACGCTTGTCGCGTGCCCACGGACGCGCAGGCCACGCTGCTCATGGCACGCGAGCTCCTACGCTACCGCCCGGTCGACGACCTCTACGAGGACTGGCTGGACCGCATCGCTGAGCTCGTCAGCGCCGCTGGGGGCTCTCCCGCACCATCCCTCTCGCTGCCTTGCCCTCCGCCATCTGCGGGCGACGTAGCTCACGGAGCACCTCCACCGCCTCCGCACCAAGACGGATCCCTGGCGCCAAGGCGCGCGGCCCCCAGCGCGACCCACCGCGCCGGGCGCCCGCGCGAGAAGAAGGAAGCTGCCAAGAGGTTTCCCGGCCGCAAGAGAACGCTCCCAGCGCCACCACGACACGACCGCGTGCCGCCTGCGATGGCGGCGCGCGGACATCAAGGGCAGGCTCCGCATCTACAAAGGGCCCCGATGGCCACAGTAGGCTGCCTCGCCTTCACTCCAGAGCTGCGTAGCGTCGTCTGGCCGGGCAAGTTCAAGCCAGACCTGCCTCCTCGCTACGACGGCACCCCCGACCCTGTGGAGTTCTTGCAGCTCTACGAGCTGAGCATCGAGGCGGCCAACGGCGACGAGAAAGTCATGGCGAACTGGTTCCCCATGGCTCTCAAGGATGGTGCTCGCTCGTGGCTCCTGAACCTGCCCCCAGGCTCGATCTCCTCCTGGGGTGAGATGCGCGACCGCTTTGTCGCCAACTTCCAGGGCACTCGCGACCGCCCGCCGGCCGCGGGTGACGTACGCCGCATCAAGCAGTAGCCAGGAGAGACCCTGCAGAAGTACATCCAACGCTTCAACAGTGTTCGCCTCAAGATCCCCAAGGTGACGGACGAAGCCATCATTTCCACGTTTTCCGACGGCGTCCGCGATGTCAAGATGAAGGAGGAGCTCGCCATCCACGAGGAGCTATGCACGGCTCTGGAGTTGTTCAACATGGCAACCAAGTGCGCAAGAGCTGAGGAAGGGCGCCTTTCCCTCCTCGAGCTCCCTGCTGCCGACCCAGAGGAGAAGAAAGCCAAGGCCAAAGACGTGAAGCGCAAGGGGGTGGCCGTGCTCGCAGCGGAGCCAGACACGAAGCACGGCCGGGACCATCCCGAGTCGTCCAAGAATAGCCATCCGTTCTGCGCCTTCCACAACGTACACAACCACAACACCAATGACTGTCAAGAGCTCAGAGCCATTCGAGATGGACGCTTCGGTCGACGCTCCGAGCGCAACAACCGGGGTTACGGCCGAGGAGGAGGACGAGGCTCAGGACACTGGGACGATCGCGGCCCCCGCCAGGAGTGGCGCGACCGGCCTCGTGAGGACCGCTGGCAGGACCAGCCTCGTGAGGGCACATGGAGGGATCAGCCTCGCGAGGACCGCCCTCAGGGCAATGCTGGTCTCCCTCCATTGCCGCCACCGCCAAGAAGAAACAACGTCCACCATCAGGACGAGGGGGCTGGGGGCTTCCAGGAGCCACGCGCTATCACCTGCATCTTGGGCGGAGCTCAGGCCCCAGCATCCCAGCGCATCTTCAAGCAGTGCTCTCGTGAGGTGAATGCAGCCCTTCCCAGGCTCGAGGCTACGTGCTCGCTCAGGTGGTCCAAGTGCGCCATCACCTTTAGCACGGCGGACCAGATCAAGTGCGCGGCGACCGCAGGCGCCCTCCCGATGTTGTGCTCGCCCGTCATCAGCAACGTCCAAGTCACCAAGACCCTCATCGACGACGGCGCAGGGCTTAATGTCCTGTCCGTCGAGACATTCGACAGCCTCCAAGTGCCATACGATCAGCTACAGCCTACTAAGCCCTTCTCAGGAGTGACCGACGGCTCCACCACCCGATAGGGCAAGTCCGCCTCCCTGTCACCTTTGGCCAGCGCGACAACTACCGCACCGAGCTCATCGACTTCGACATCGCCCACATCTGTTTGCCGTACAATGCCATCCTCAGGTACCTAGCATTAACCAAGTTCATGGCGGTGACCCACCACGGCTACAACATCCTCAAGATGCCAGGAAGTGGCGGGATCATCACAGTCCCCTGCGAAGAAAGAGATGCGGTGTGCTCCCTCGAGCGCGCCTTCCAAGTCGCAGCAATCGAAGACCCTGACAACAAGGGCACACAATACCCTCCTGAGGCCATCCCCAAGAAGAAGAAGCAACAACTCCGCACAGGACATCAGGAGAGCAGCGTCTCTAGCAGCGCCGTCTTAGGATTAGCGCCCGCACCTGGGGCGCCTCCCTCCCTCGCATAGGAAGATGCGCCCGGCGCCCTCCTCGGGCGAGGCTCGGGGGCTCTCTTTTGGAGGGCCTCAGACCTAGCCAACATCACGAGGGAGGTGCTCGGGCACCACGTGGAGGCATGCTTTGCGGCACTTTTCCCTCAGGAGGACACCGGGCGAGGTGCGCCCGGCGCTCAGGAGTTCATCGCCAAGACCACTCGGGAGCTACATGATGCAAGAGCCATGCGCGGCGACCGCCGCTCACCTGGTCCAGCTCCCTATCCAGGCGAGGATGGCGGGCTGCGCGTCTGCATCGACATCCCAGGGGTCAACAGGGCCGCATCTCAGGAGTGCTTCTGGCCTTCGCGCGTTGGGTGGTGCGAGGGTCCACCTCACAGCTATGTCCGCATGCCGTTTGGCCTACCGAGCGTGGCAGCCGCCTTCCAGTGCAACCTACGGAGCATCCTGGCGACTCAGGAGGCCAGTCATCATGCGGTCCTGGCAGAGATGGAGACGATCCTCAAGGAACCACCTGAGCCCCAAAGCCTTCCGAGGCTTAGGGCCCTGATGGCTCATGAGGAGCGACCGCTTCACCACGCGTCTTCGGACACTTCAACACTCCTTCGACAACGGAACCAGGTGACATTTTCCAAGTTTATTTAGCTGGGAGCACCCCTCGGGCTGCATCATTCCCAGGTCGCACGGGCCTGTCCCCGCGGCATGTATCCTTTTGCATCTTTAGCTTACTCTGCTGGGGGCGCCCCTAGGGCTGCATCATCCCCAGGCCGCTCGGGTCCGTCCCAGTGGCATGTATCGTTCTCGCATCTATCTAAGCTAGTTCGCTTCACATGCATGAGTTACTTATAGTCATCCCTTGCTTGATCGTCACTCACCGCGTCCGCCCGCATCGCCGACCGGCCCCTTGCTCACCCCGCAACGGGGGCTACTCATGCTGACACGACGCTTGTGCTCGGGTCCATCCCTGCAACGCTGACAAATCTGAGCGGTTGAGCTCTGGCTCGCGGCACGCCCGCGCACGTCACCTCACCAGACCCTCAGTGCCTTCATCTTCTTGCGGAACGACCAAGTGGCAGACCGGCAAGTGTGGTCGTAATTTGTACCCCTCCTCGCGCTAACCTGCAGGAACCTCCCGAGGGCAATAGCGGGCGGCACCATGGGGTCCTTCCTTTCCCATGCAATTCGCTTGCACGTTGAAAGGGGGGCTCCTGAGCATCGCGACTCAGGAGCTCTTACTGGCTCTCCAGCCCTCACCCCCTGGCCTTGACCACGGCATCGCGACCTGGCATACCAGCGGCGGCTGAGCTCGCTCAAGGGCCGGGACCCGAGGACATATAGCACACGGAAGAGCGTGCACTACAAAAAAATACACTTCCGTGATGATACGTGTTTGTCACAGTAGGTCACGTTTTCTGTCATGCATGTACATCCATGACGATTTTATGACAGAATCAAGATAGTAAAACATGTGTTGTCGTAGAAGTGTTCCATGACATTACCAAAATTATCATTCATCACGGAAGTGTCCACTTCCATGACGATAAATCGCGCGTCACAGAAGTGCTTTCGTCAAGGGTGACCGCACGTGGCATCCACCGTAACGGAACGCCATTAAGCTATCAGGTCCGGTTTTGGATCCGATAACCCGTTAACAGCCCTGACCAATGGGGATTTTCCACGTGTAAAATCATCATTGGCTGGAGGAAACACGTGTCGGCTCACCGTTGGGACAGATGTCATCCACTCATTGGATCCAAAGCGCCTATGATACATCGACACGTGGCACGGCCCAACAGAGGCCCATTCCTGTGAAAAGGCCAGCCCGTTTGACTTGGTCAAAAGGTGGCGGGCCGACCCACGGCAAGCCTGTTAACGGCATTTTCGCATATAGCCCATTTACAACCCGCTAACCCAGGGCCCGTTTATGACCTATCCGAATTAGGCCCAGTAGCGTCATCTGGGCCGTCCAATATAATTCCAGCCCGTTTTAACTTCCGGCCCATGTATGGTCCATGACGTCTTTCAGCCCATATGAGGCCCTTAGTAACCCTCGGCCCCTTAACGGCCCGTGGTAAAACTGGCCCGTAATGAACAGTGTATCACTTTATACCCATTAACGGCCCATTATTCCGTTGGGCCGTTTCCAGCCCATGTTATCTTTAGGCCTTCTCAGGGCCCATTTATTCTTGGGCTCATTTCCAGCATTCGTTTACTTACGGCCCGTTACTGTCATTTTCTGCTTGTGGGCCAAATTCAGCCCGTGGTTACAGTCAGCCCGTTTGTGGCCTGTTAACACGTTGGGCCATTTTCATGTCAAAAAAAACCCGTTGGACTATTTTCATAGAGTTATCAAATACGGCCTATTAACGGCCCGTCATTGTCCACAAATAGTACGGCCCATGATTGGCGAAATGATGATACGCCCCGTAGAAGGCCCATGGATCGTACGGCCCGTAAAAGGCCCATGGATCGTACAGCCCATAGAAGGTCCATGGATCCTACGGCCCGTATATAAGGCCAATGGATCCTACGGCCCGTAGAAGGCCCATGGATCATACGGCCCACAGGAGGCCAATGGTTACAACAGTCCGTGTGTTGCCATGATTATTTTGGCCTAGTTTCCAAAAATAGGTTATTGTGGCAACTAGAAAAACACAGAAAAAGAACTGCAGTGACTACAAGCAAACAACTAAAGAAGACAATAAGGAAATAAATAAGCAAGCAATTAACGCTAGCCTATTACCGCTATTACACATATTACATCCACTGGGCATCAAAGTTCGCCACCAGTGCAAATATAGGGAACAAAGCAGCATATTACATACACTGGCCGTCAAAATTGGCCACCAATGCAAATAAACGCGGCAGCAAAACAAGAGCATAACTGAAACAACTTCAGAAGAGCTCAAGAAACGTTATCCTGGGTATCCACCATGCTGGCAATAAGCTTAGCAAGCTTATTAGCTTTGTCCTGTTTGGCGCTAAAATCCTCCAACGCTTGCTGTTGCACCAGAAAGTATGCATTTGAATGCTCCAGGGACTTCCGCAGTCCTTCTGCTTCTTGTCGCAGCACAGCTGATCGATGTCTTTCAGCTTGTAGTTGAGACTCAAGAAACCGAACTGATTTAGACAGTGAGTTTGAATAGCTTGTGCAAGCGGTAGTGGCCAGTAACTCGGACACTAAACCAAGACAGGACTTTGGGGTTGTCTCACTGTCTTCGAGATAGTCTTCCTTAGCTGTTTTATCAGCTTTGTTGGAGACCAACAAGGATGTGTCACTATCCTGAACCTTATCTGCATTACTTCCTTTACCATTCCTTAATAAGGCACTCTTCCCCAATATTCTGTCAGCATTCTAAAAGAAGAAACAAGCAGACACATAACAGGTTTAGCATGTACTAGTATATGAAACTCATTTCGGTGAACCAGTTCATTAGTAAGGTGGACTGGATTAAACTACCAAGTCTTCTATTGCCAAGTACTAGTACATAATAAAAGCATCAAACAAACATATTTCTATGTCCTATGGTCACTGCATTGTCTTGCCAAATCGAAATAGAGACACGTTTCAAATCATATCAGTTCAAGACAAAGCAGCAGTGAAAGAATACAAAGCGTGGGAAACTACACGGCACAACAAGATTTTAGATGGGTACCACGGGTCTACATGTACAACAACACTATTGGCTCTGTTGTGATGCTAGTAATGTGCATGATATGAGAAGTAAACTGTATACACAATTGAAATTGAAATCAATAGAGCTATTGATAAGAGCAAGCCTGTTAAAGAAACATGCGTGAACATACCTGTTGTGCCATTGGAGTTTCGATTGGATCCTTCAATTTAAAAATAAGTTTGTATGAGTAAATACAGTGATACAAGAGCAAAGCAGTATGCACGATAGCAATCATAGTTAAAAAAGGCGCGCCTAAGCGAGCGCTAAAGCGCGCCTAGGCTCTAGGTGTTGGCGAAACGCATTGCGCATAACTACGCTTATTCTATGAATAACTGCGGATAAGCATGTGCTTTGGTCAGTAAAGCGCAAGGCGGTGGCAAAACACACAATTAACGCCTAGCACTTTTTTGAACTATGATAGCAATGGAATCTTAAATTAGAACAGTTGTTCTTCAGGTTTAGGCACTTGTTCTACATGAACAGAGTACAGTAAGATGCAAGAATATAGTACTTAAAAAAATAGAAAATGAGCTCATAGACCTTACCACATTCTTGGTTCGGGACCAGTACAGAACAAGGCGTTCCCAGTCATCGTCCAGTAAATGTGTCTCAGGAGAACGTAAGGGAATTTGATGAGTTTCTTTGCCGGTGAAGTACGTTTTCTTCAGGTAATTCTGATACTGCCACCAAGCATTCTTGAAGATAGCAGAGGTATTAACACATGTTACCTCATCCTGAGTTTCCAAATCGGTCCTTCTCTATAGAGAAAAATGGGAAAATTTGCTGTATTATAACCATCATGGAGGTAGGATGTATGGGACAAAGCAAAGTAATTTCCATGAATAACATTACTTACACATAACTCCTGGACAAACACCTGCAACTGGCATTTTCCTTCATCTTCAGTATAATATTTCCAAGATGGGAAGATACGCACATACGATTTAACAACATCAAATGCGATAGATGCTAAACTATGACTAGCTGGTTGTGCTTCCTCCACAGTTATAGGCGTACTAACTGGTGGAGTTGGGGTCGCCGTGGTAGTACTGGCCCTTTGGGCACTGGAGTTGCCTTACTAGCTGCTCTTGTTTGGGAGCTCTATGGTGGAGATGGTGCTGTGTCAACAGGAACTGGGTTACTATCTGCTGGGGTTGGGGTTAGATTGGGTGAAGCTGGTTCTCTGTCCATCGCAGTAGGGGTACAATCTGCGAGAGTTTGGGTTATGTGTGGTAGGGCTGGTTCTCGTGCATGTACAACCGGGGTGCTATCTCCACCAAGAGGTAGCACTGTTTTATTTGAAGACCGTGTTTTTAGTCCGCTAGATACTGGCATCACCCACTCCAATTCAAATGGCTGATAAACAGGAAACATAGTTGAATGTACAGACATTGTATGAGAGACAGATGCAATAGATAGTGTGGAAAAAAGAGGACATGAAATAGTTGACATGTATATTGTTTAACTAAAACGGATAGCATGACATAATTTCACATATATGATGTCTATCTAAACTGGATAGCATAGCATAACATAATTCAAAGATATGATGAATAACTAAACAGGATCACATGACATAATTCACCTACATGTTATCTAAGTAATCAGGATCGCATCATTTAATTCACATATGTGATTTATATGCTAAACAGATGGCATTAGATATGATGCCTGAACTAAGAACATGGTGTTGAATATTGTGTATATGATGTCTAAACTATGCAATGCAAGACACCATATGCATGATATGAGCAGTATAACCGTGCCAAGTTAGAGCATACACCTCGGTGGGGGAATAGGACTGGTCATCTGTCTCTGAATCCATCTCTGAGGAGCTATCGGGACCCAACAAGAGATCTGCTTCGATAGGTAGCATTGTCTGCTCTGAAGGCCTTGTTTTCACTCCAGATTTTTCAATCTCCCACCCAAATGGCTGATTCACAGGAAGAGTAGTTTAATATACAAACATTGTCGACAAATGGAAATGTAATGAAGAAAAGGATGGGCAAGATATCATTCAAATATATGATGCCTGGTTAAACAGGATGGCATTGCACATTTCACATATATTATGGCTGGCTAAAAGACATGAGACTGCATAATTCCCATATATGATATAGAAACTAAACAGGTGGCATTACAGAACATGTCTAAACTAAGCAGATGACATATATGATGTCAAAAGTAGGCACTGCAAGGCAACATATGCATGATATGACTATCATCATCATGCCAAGGTAGAGCAAACACCTTGGGGGGTAAATAGGAGTGGTCAGCGGCGTCTGAACCCGCCTCAGAACAGATATCTTCCTCTGGATTACAATCTGGAGAGGGGTGGGGAGGGTTTGCCATTGAACCCACCATGGAGCGATGTCTGCATGACATTGTATTGCCGTGCAAAACTCTTCTCTTTTTCTCTACATGTTCAGCATGACTGTGTACAATATCTGACATGCATACGAAAAAAATATGGTGAGATTATGTAAGGAGAGCATGCAGAAATTTAGAGTGATGGTAACAACCAGTGGATGGATCCAAAAATAATGATAGCAGGCTGATGATTGCTTTAATTTAATAAAAAAGACAGATGATGATTGCTTTACTATTTGTTTCCCACCCAAGATGAACAACATAGGCATACCCTAGGTGAACCAGATATTAGACAGAGATACTATTCATTGCTACCTCGATATGTGCCCCACAACTAACTTAGAACTCAAGGTTGAACATTAATTTGGACCTGACTTGGAGTCCAAGAGGTGAACAATACAATAAAGTAGTAGGTAATTTTAAGCAATGCATAACATAAGCAGAAACAAAAGAGTGTGACCTCTCTTGTGGACCCCTGTACTCCTCAGGTTCATCTGCTGAGTCGATGATGGTGATGCCATTGCGGTGGGTGCCAGCGGCAGGGAAGGAGATCTAAGGCGGCGAAAGACGGTCAGGAGTCGTGATGTCTGGTTGGTGGATGTTTCTGTCAATGGAGCAGCTCAGGTGAGGTGGACGACGTCGCGGCAGGAGCAGGACAAACCACACAAAGTTCCCTTTGACACCTACCTGTAACTGAAGTAATTCTGTAAGGGCTCATTTGTCTTGCATGATTCTAAAAACGCAGGGATAGGAAAAACATCGGAATAGGATAGGAATGCACATGGTAAACAGAGCATTTGTAAACACAGGATTTCTGTCAACTTGGGTGTTTGGTTTACAGGAATTGGAAGAGCAGAGGAATGCAAAGAAACATGGCCAAAATAAAGTGAAACCATATGAAAGCGTGTACAGTTAGAATGTTATTCTGCCACTAATGCACTTGGTCTTGTTTTCATGCATAGGATTTTGAAAACTAGGTCCAGGTGGATGTTTTGCTTCATTCATTTCAACAAAATGCATGAATAATTGAATAGTAGAGTGCCATTGGAAAATTCCCTATTGCTATGTTTTTCCGTTGAACCAAAATAGCCTTAATGGATCGACATGAATGTATAGTAATAAGTGATGCAACAAGTGTACAACCTCTTTGCTGTAGCCGTGTCGACCTCAGCATCATTGGGCTGATCGCTGAAGCAGTTGAGGCAGAGGTGGCTGTCGGAGGTGTGGAGGAAGATCTGAGGAATTTGTAGACGGCGTCCAGGGCACTGCTCTGTTGTGATGGATCGTTCTGTCGTTGGAGCAGCTCCGGTGAGCCGTAAGACGTCAAGGCTGAAGCAGCACAAGACAGACATCGTCAATCTCAAGTGGGATTCTAATAGCATCTCCAATAGATGATGTAAAATAGATGTAAAATTTACATCACCAAAAACCACCTGACTACAACAGATGAGGTAAAAACTGTTGACTCTGAACTTAACTGTCGAAACTGAAATTTACTGTGGAATCTGAATGTTACTGTCGAAACTGAACGCAATGGTAGCAGAGAGGCACTTGACATGTAGTTTAGGGAGGGCCTGCAGTTCATCTTCAACCTGCACCCCCTGAGCCGCCAGCCACCACCGACCGAACCGCCGGCCCCAGCACCGCCTCGCCGTCCCGAAACAACTCCCCACCGCCGGTCCGCCACCGCCCCGGCCAGCCCTCTAGGCCCCCCGCCCCCACCCTGAACCCTAAGATAGATAGTGGGGTACCTCTCCGGCGAGCCCCCGTCCCCGCTGCGGGTGGTTCTTCCTTAACTCCGGCGAGCCCCCCCACCCCCTGAAAATTGACTGACCCAAAAGTCAATTCAGTCGAGTAAAGTGTAGCTAAATCGGAGCAGAGCAGCAGTACGAGCGAGGGGGAGAGCAGCAGCAGAGCGAGCGAGAGCCGAAGCAGCAGCAGCTGGGCGAGCGAGCGAGAGCCGGAGCAGCAGTAGCAGCGCGAGCGAGCGAGTGAGAGCCGGAGCAGCAGCAGCAGATCCGGCTGGTATGGACGCCTCCGCTGAAGGGGCCTTGCACTGGGGGAGAGCCACCGTGGAGATGTCGCCCGCGGCGCCGGGTTCAAGGTAGCCGCTCCAGGGGTGCGGGATGGAGCACCGTCGGCGCCGGGAGGTCGAGTTAAGGAGAAGGTGCGATGCGATGAGTGTACAACCTCTTTGGTGGCGCCGAGTAGGCCTCGGCTTCGTCCGAGGAGTCGGTGAGGATGTTGCGGTTCCGGTGGAGCAGGTTAAGGCGGCGCTGTGGGGATGGAGCAGCCGCGATAGACGAGGCGATCGTCGGAGCAGCTCCTTGGAGGTGGAGGACAGGGCGGCTGAACCGGCGGGACGACGAGATGGACGACGGATCCTCATCCGAGGAGGTGGACGAGGGACGTAGAGCTGTTGCGGTCGACGATGTCATCGGGGAAGAGGCTCCGGCTGGTCAGCGGTGAGGTTGTGGACGGAGGAGGGTGGGGTTTCGCGGCTGGAGCGGAGAGGTTATGGCGGCCTGGGATTTCGAATGGCAAAAAGGAGGCGATGGGAGGGGGTGAACCATGACTTAGGGACGCGCTTGTCCAAAATGTAGGGTGTGTTACAAAAGTACCCCCCACCGATTTGAACTAGCGGCCCTTTCGGTTCAGGGTTAGAAGGGGGATTTCGTGTGTCGGGATTTGGCAGCTGGAGGGAGTTTTCGCGCGCGTTGTAATTTTGGGATAGCAAGGCGCGGGTTGTGAAGGCGCCAGTTTTGGGAGCACGATATCTGAATTTTCGGGATATAACAAGGTGCGGGTTGAATTTTAGGGACAAGCCTAACGTGTAATATTGTACTTGTATGTACCAAATCAATTCGCACTTCCCTCAACCAAAAAGAAAACGAAAAAATTAAACTATTCACACCACACAAAGAGAGAGTCTTGCCCCGTTTTACTATAAAAATGCTATTCAAAGCTACTCCCTCCTTCCATCTATATAGGACCTAATGCGTTTTTCGATGCTAACTTTGACCAAATATTAGAGCAATAATATATGACATGCAACTTACACAAAGAACACCGTTAAATTCGTCTGTGAAAGGTTCTTTCAATGATATAATTTTCACATTGTGCATGTCATGTACTATTAATCTTGTCAATAGTCAAAGGCGGTCTTAAAAAACGCATTACGCCCTATATAGATGGAAGGAGGGAGTATGAATCCATGTTATGTCCAATTAAAGTTTTTCGCTTGCTGTATAATGCATGTAACCTACTCATACCAAAATTTTAGTGCATTCCAAATGTCTATACTACCGCTGCAATTCGAACTGAATTTGAATTCGTTTCTCTATTTCAATAAGAATCAACAATCATGATTGTTGCCAACTTCAACCATCATTCGTGTATTACCTTAATAACACACCACATGATTACTATAGAGATAGATATGAACTATGTGTACTACATGAACTCGAATTCTATTTTTTGAATACACTTGATGTTGATTCCAAATAATAGTACATTTGATATACTAACTATATATTCATAATCTAAACCATGTTCCATACGTACACCGTGTTTATCACACATAGTATAGTGCCCCGCCCCCTACATTATGACAAGTATTTAGACCCAAGCTGCAAAAGCCACACATTAGCCCAAATTATGATCAATGTTCTATATATTATACGTAGTACTAGCAAGATGCCCATGCGTTCCACAGAACATCAACATGATCAAGGGGAGGCCTAATTTGCAAATATGGAGAGGGGTGTGGGTATCTTTTTTCAAAATTGCCATAGTTTCCTTCCTATCTGTCAGATATAAATCGGATGGCCTATATTGCAGGATGGCAGGCACACCATCATCAACAACTCCATTTTTATAAGAGTAGAGATAAAATATATTATATGTAGTATAACATGTTCATAACCACACCATGTGTATCACCGTTATATATATTCACACATGCGTCGGTTTAAAACACGATGATAAATTCTTCAAATATCCGGATTCACTTTTTATAATGAAGTATGATCTCTATTCATATTTTACACCCACACAATCCTCTTATCTTTGTAGATAGCGCTAACTTTCTCTCGTGCATGCACACACCCACATCCCTCTCACCCTCCCTTAGCATTCTCTAGCTCCATCACGCAAATTCGTCTTTTCACTTCAGGTCGTTCACCCACGGTGTGTGTAGGCCCCCCAGCTCCTTCTTTATGGCACACATCGATCGATATGCCTCTCTAGCCAGGTGTGCCTAGCACAAACACAAGCTTCCCCTCTTCTCTTATCACCGTCCATGCCTCACTCCCACCACTCTTTTCATCGATCTCGTACTCGCACACTCCTCCCCCCTCGATATAGTATGACTCTCGCACCACCTCCTAGATGCATCCCTCTCTATCTATCCTTCTCCCCGTGCCTCATTTGCTTCTAACACACACATGCATGTATACCGATCAATCTCCCAACATATACCTAGGTCGACTTTAACTATTCCCCCCCATCGATCGACGTACCTCACAAGTTATCTCTCTTCTTTCTCTGACAAAGGACGATTGATCTTCCTATGTAGTTATGTCTGCTTACCACAGCAATATCGTCCCCCCTCATCATTCGTGCATGCCTCCTGACCCGTCTCTCACACGCACATGCACAGACAGGCAGCCATTCCCTCTCTTATTGATATTGCAGGCGTGCCCTCCGGTTGTCTAGCAAGCCTATCCCACCATTTGTTAGAAGCAACTCCACTACCACCCCCTCCAACACTCTAGCTCTGTCTCTCTCCCAACCTTATTCCTCTCCTACACATATGCATGGATGCCGATCGATCTCCCTTAATACATGAGGTAGATCGATCTCCCTTAATACATGAGGTAGGCCTCTCTCCTCCTCCACACATATACCAGCCATTGTACCTCTATAGTTAATTAGGCCTCCCCCCACACACCGATAGTCGAGCGTTGTAGGTAGGTATCCATGCCACAGAGACAAACTGCACCTGTCCCCTCTCACGTTCCAGTAGGCTAGCCACTATATCTTTGATGTGGGCACACACAAATTCGATGGCACTCTTTATCGATCGCGCGCGCGCACACACACATCATCCCTCTCTTCGATTCTATGGACACCTCAAGCCGATGATACCTCCACTCTCTTCTCGTGGATCGCCCCCTCTATATATATATGATATATCCATGACTCTATTTCACACACATTGCATATGTTACATTTTTTATTGACCCCCCCCAAAAAACTCTCACGAACCCACACACTATATCTCTCTACGTTTGTATCTCTCTCACACAACCCCACGTAGGTGGTGTACATATACAAGAAGAGAATAGGTGCACCGTGCACGTACTCACGCTTCGTGCCTAGCCACACCCGCGCGGGTACACGGTGGAGCTCATTTCTGTATGAAATGGCAGCCCACGTGCTAATTTGAACGCGTGTAGCGGTTGTTTACCTACGGAGGTCGTGTACCACCCGTGCACGAGACAAAGTTCGACTTGATGCCTTGGCGCGTTATTTTTAAATAAAGTTATATCGCTCAATGGCACGTACACAGAATATAAAACGATTTTTATGGAGAAAAAGGTAGTCCGCTCCACTATATATAATGGAGCCTGCCTGCCTGGTTTGTCTCTCTTCAGAGTATCACAAGGCTGCGGTGGCCTCTCTCTCTCTCGCTCTCTCACCGTTGGTCACTGATCCGGCCGCATCCCGTCCACCGGCGGAAAGGGAGGACGTGCATCGTTTCTCCGTTCGACGGCGCCGAGGCAGCACGTCCCGACCTGCGGTACACGCCGTTCTCTCTGACTAAGCTCCGGTGCGGTAGGGCCTACGCCACCTGCTCGCTGCCGCAGTATGGGCAGATTCCACCCGCCGCCGCTCACCTAGTTACATCCCGACGACCTCCAGGTATCCCTTCCGGCCTTGCTCCACTGCTCTTCTTACCAGGTCGCTGCATGTGGGTCTTCCATAGTTCTTTGCCCAAAACGTAGCTCATTCGGCGTACTTTCCATATTGCAATCTCGTCCTCACACCGTTTTAGACAAACACAACCGTGTTGTTATCTTCCCTTAGGACAAGGAATATGCTTCTTTTTTGTCGTCGCATGTGTCATCAACTGTTATTGGCCAGTAATTGTTTCTTTTCTACCTCTTTTTTGCAAACAGGGCTATCCATTTCACCTCGTTGCTATTGCGACCTTTTCGTGAACTGCACAAATCACTTTTTTCTTAAGAGTGTTTTGTGCAGTTCTACCAAAAGTCACACGGGCAACGTCTCTACATTTCAGTGCGACTGCACAAAGGGAGATCGGTTTTGCTCTATCCTCCTCATCGAACTCCGAGCCTAATCTTCTCCAACTAGTTAGTCTTAAGAGAGACTGCAAAGGTGACCGGCTTCTATTTGTGTGTTTATTGTTTCATCAGCAATCCTCTATTATCGTAATCACACTTAATATCTTTGGAACAGGGACGCTCAGCTCTATTTTAGTGGAACTGCACAAAATGATCGGAATTTTGCATGCTCCAGACAACTACTTTTTTTCCCAACATGCCTTGTTGATTTAGACAGAGCTAGGGGGACGTTGCTGCCAATGAAAGCATGGATCAATTTTAATTTAACACCTTCTCACAACTTTGTCTTCAGTTGTGATGTAAATATTAGCTCTGATCTGCTAATAATTGAGATGCATTAGCAAGGAAGTTAGTTTTTTATTGTTTCCGAAAGAGCATCGATGGCAAGACACACGAAACAAAAGCTGAAAGCTCACACCATTGTACAACTTTATGTCGCTGGAAAATTATTTGTATAGTACGTCAATTATGTAAACAAATGCTGGAAGCTTGATAGCATTGCCAGAAGCCTCTTCGGCATCCGGGTCCATGTACCATGCACAAAATTATACTCATTCGTTCCTAAATATTTGTATTTTTACAAATTTCAAATGGGCATATTTTAGAGTGTATATTCACTCATTTTGCTTTGTATGTGTACTCCCTCCGTTCCTAAATATTTGTCTTTCTAGAGATTTCAACAAGTGACTACATACGGAGCAAAATGAGTGAATCTATACTCTAAAATATGTCTATATACATCCGTATGTAGTAGTCCATTTGAATCTCTAAAAAGACAAATATTTGAGTAGTCACTCGTTGGAATCTCTAGAAAGACAAATACTCCGGAGTATATTTAAGAACCGAGGGGGTAGTGCACAACCGGGTAGTGCACAACCGCATGGGAGACTCAGCCCGGTCGTTGCGCCGCATTAATAGTGAGTAATGAGCAGTCAAATCATAAGCCCCACCTTTCCCACTGTAAGTTGCTCGGAAGAAGCAACCATCAATACGCTCTTCTTTGAATCCGCTCATACTACTCCATCCCTCACTGTTTATAGAGCGCGCTTCAGAAAAAGAAAAAATCTCTGCGACCAAGGCCACTAGTGATCGGCCTGAAAAATAGCATTGGTAGTTATAGCACGGCGTCTATTACTAGAGGAAATAATGCGTACACACATGCATGCAGTGCTTCCACCCCGGGTACACACATGCATGCACTTACTCCACTCCGTAGTACATCGAGAGAAAATTGTGGACTTGATTGCGGTTACCACGCCCTAATTAATTGAGCATTAAACCAAACGCGTCTAAAGTCTCTCTGGTGGTGGAAATGCATTGAGAGAAATGCATCATAATGAAGCACGCCCTATAAACTATGACGGAGGGAGGAGTAGTATGAAGGTGCAAAACCAAGTACGCGTATGGCCAGTCGGTCAACGCACCTCCTCTTGGCATGTCACTGACATGTGGGACCGGAGTGTGAGCAAACCGATCTCAATTGACGGCAAAATGGCCAACCCGCCGTTCCTTGAGAGAGACGAGGAGCGAGAACACACAGACGGGCTCGCATGGAGGCCAAGATATATTTGAGCATGGTTGATCGATATCATCATTACATGTTGGGTTGCCGTTTTCCGCCCTTTTCCGGAATAAATGTGTACTTTATCAGAGATTAAAAAAATAAGAGTACAGAGGCTCCACCATGCAGTTCTAGTAGTAGTACAACTCGTACTACTAAACCTTGCGCTTGGCTCTTCACCTCTTTGTGAAGTCAAACAATGATGGTACTCCGCATGTTCGGCACTACAGTGTATGCCTCTCGCAATCTAACACCGAATGAACTGATGCATGTCCACCGCCTGGGCGAGGGTACGTTGCATTAGTCAAAAGGCGTAAGCGAGCTTCACCTTGTCCTGCGAGCTTCTCCTCGTTCTGCGAGTTGATGGGACACACCAAAAAGTAGTGCTAGTCCATACTCCCTCCTTTCTGGTTAATATGGCTTAATCTTTTTTGCGGGTAAATGAGAGAGCTTTATTCATATATAAGCTTTCTTAGGACGATCAGCCAAGACACTGGTCACTAGGAAGCGAGGTACCCCGCAAAAAAAGAAGTAGGAAGCGAGGTGTTTCATCAAGCCAGCTCTCGGCCACATTCAAAGTGCAGCAAGCACGGTTCGCACAAAGATGCGACGCAAGGTTTGCTGACCTGTTTACACGCTGAATAACAAAAAAAGGAAATATTACCGAGCGCTCCTATTTGTAACAGGATATGAGCCAGAATTAAGCAAGAATTGTGGCGAGTGTTCCATGCAATCAGCTTCCATTATCACATGCGAGAACCCTCGAAGAGAACCAAATGTGTTGAAGATTGCTTTACCACATTTTAAAAATATAATAAGAGTGCAGACGCTCCTCCATCCGGTTCCTAGTACTAGTATAGTACATACCTCTATAGATTGTAGTAGTAGTACTAGTACTACTAAACTTTGCGCTTGGCTGTTCGCCTCTTCGGGAAGTCGAACAATAATAGTACTAGTATAGTGTATGCTTCTGGCAATCTGACACCGAATTAATTGTTCCACGTCCATCGCCTGAGCGAGGGAGAGCTTGCATTAGTCAAAAGTTTCTCCTTGTCTCGCGAGCCACCGCGCGCAAGCTTCTCCCGTCTTGCAAGCTTCTCCTTGTTCAGCAAGTTGACGGGACACAGCAAAGTAATGCTAGTCCATACTACCTCCTCTCCGGTTAATATGGCTTAATTTCAAACGAGATAAATACACTGCCTGTCACTGTATATTTTTAAAAATACGGTCAGTGGACTTCATAATACGCTCATTGCGCTCAATATATACATTTTCCGGTGTTTATACGGTCACTAGCTCACCCTGGCTAAGTATGTGTGTGCATGCACGTGTAGGTTGAGCACTTGAGCGTGACCGTGTGTGTTTGTCGTGTGCTCGGACATGCATGCATTAGGGCGTCGCGCGCATTTTTGCGTCCATGTGTACGTGTGACTGTTGCATACACGTAGGGGGAGTACGTGTAGGGGCCACTAAAGGAGCAGTCAAATCACACAGTAAGTTAGTTGGAAGAAGCAACCATCATTTCACTCTTCAATGACACGTACGCAATATAAAATGGTTGATATGGAGAGAAAAAGAAAACCACTATATATACACTAGCAGGAGCCTAAGCTACAAGCCTGCTTGCTTGGGTTGCTCTCTTCTTGTCAATCGGTATGTTACTTGCCCGAGATTCGATCGTCGGTATCCCGATACCTTGTTCAATCTCGTTACCGACAAGTCTCTTTACTCGTTCCGTAACACATCATCCCGTGATCAACTCCTTGGTCACATTGTGCACATTATGATGATGTCCTACCGAGTGGGCCCAGAGATACCTCTCCGTTTACACGGAGTGACAAATCCCAGTCTCGATTCGTGCCAACCCAACAGACACTTTCGGAGATACCTGTAGTGCACCTTTATAGCCACCCAGTTACGTTGTGACGTTTGGTACACCCAAAGCATTCCTACGGTATCCGGGAGTTGCACGATCTCATGGTCTAAGGAAAAGATACTTGACATTGGAAAAGCTCTAGCAAACGAAACTACACGATCTTTTATGCTATGCTTAGGATTGGGTCTTGTCCATCACATCATTCTCCTAATGATGTGATCCTGTTATCAATGACATCCAATGTCCATGGTCAGGAAACCGTAACCATCTATTGATCAACGAGCTAGTCAACTAGAGGCTTACTAGGGACATGGTGTTGTCTATGTATCCACACATGTATCTGAGTTTCCTATCAATACAATTTTAGCATGGATGATAAACGATTATCATGAACAAGGAAATATAATAATAACCAATTTATTATTGCCTCTAGGGCATATTTCTAACAGTCTCCCACTTGCACTAGAGTCAATAATCTAGTTCACATCGCCATGTGATTAATACCCAAGAGTTTACTAGAGTCAATAATCTAGTTCACATCACCATGTGATTGTAATGAATCCAACACCCATGGGGTTTGTTCATATCTCGCTTGTGAGAGAGGTTATTAGTCAACGGGTCTGAACCTTTCAGATCTGTGTGTGCTTTACGAATATCTATGTCATCTTGTAGATGCACCTACCATGTGCTACTTGGAGCTATTCCAAATAACTGCTCTACTATACGAATCCGGTTTACTACTTAGAGTCATCCGGATTAGTTTCAAAGTTTGCATCGACGTAACCCTTTACGACGAACTCCTTTTCCACCTCCATAATCGAGAAAATTCCTTAGTGCACTAGATACTAAGGATAAGTTCGACCGCTGTCATGTGATCCATTCCCGGATCACTATTGTACCCCTTGACTAACTCATGGCAAGGCACACTTCATGTGCGGTACATAGCATAGCATACTGTAGAGCCTACGTCTAAAGCATAGGGGACGACCTTCGTCCTTTCTCTCTCTTCTGCTGTGGTCAGTCTTGAGTCTTACTCAATACTCACACCTTGTAACAAAACAGCCAAGAACTCCTTCTTTGCTGATCTATTTTGATCTCCTTCAAAAACTTGTCACGGTATGTATTCATTTGAAAGTACTATTAAGCGTTTTTGATCTATCCTTATAGGTCTTGATGCTTAATGTTCAAGTAGCTTAATCCAGGTTTTCCATTGACAAACACTTTTCAAATAACCCTGTATGCTTTCCAGAAATTCTACAACATCTCTGATCAACAATATGTCAACAACATATACTCATCAGAAATTCTATAGTGCTCCCACTCACTTCTTTGGAAATACAAGTTTCTCATAAACTCTGTATAAACCCAAAATCTTTGATCATCTCATCAAAGCGTACATTCCAACTCCGAGATGCTTACTCCAGTCCTTAGAAGGATTGCTGGAGCATTGCATACTTGTTAGCATCTTTCAGGATTGACAAAACCTTCTGGTTGTATCACATACAACCTTTCCTCAAGAAAATCGTCGAGGAAACAATGTTTTGATATCCTATCTGCAAGATTTCATAAATAATGCAGTAACTGCTAATACAATTCCAACAGACTCTTAGCATCGCTACGAGTGAGAAAGTCTCATCGTAGTCAACTCCTTGAACTTGTCAGAAAAACATCTTAACGACAAGCCGAGCTTTCTTAATGGTGACACTTACCATCATTGTCTGTCTTCCTTTTAAAATCCATCTGCACCCAACAGGCTTACGACCATCAAGTATTTCTTCCAAAGTCTATACTTTGCTTTTATACATGGATCCACTCTCGGATTTCATGGCCTCGAGCCATTCATCGGAATCCGGGCCCACCATCGCTTCTCCATAGCTCGTAGGTTCATTGTTGTCTAGCAACATGACTTCCAAGACAGGATTACGTACCACTCTGAAGTAGTACGCATCCTTATCGACCTACGAGGTTTGGTAGTGACTTGATCCGAAGTTTCATGATCACTATCATAAGCTTCCACTTCAATTGGTGTAGGTGCCACAGGAACAACTTCCTGTGCCCTGCTACACACTAGTTGAAGTTATGGTTCAATAACCTCATCAAGTCTCCACCATCCTCCCACTCAATTCTTTCGAGAGAAAATTTTTCTCGAGAAAGGACCTGTTTACTTCCCGATCTGAAACAGGAGGTATACCCAACTGTTTTGGGTATTCTATGAAGATGCATTTATCCGCTTTGGGTTCGAGCTTATCAGCCTGAAACTTTTTCACATAAGCATCGCAGCCCCAAACTTTTAAGAAACGACAACTTAGGTTTCTCTAAACGGTGTTGTCTCAACGGAATTGCGTGGTGCCCTATTTAAAGTGAATGCGGTTGTCTCTAATGCCTAACCCATAAACGATAGTGGTAAAGAGACAACATGGTATGCACCATGTCCAATAGGGTGCAGTTATGATGTTCGGACACACCATCACACTATGGTGTTCCAGGCGGTATTAATTGTGAAACACTTTCCACAATGTCTTAATTGTGTGCCAAACTCGTAACTCAGACATCTCTATGATCATATCATAGACATTTTATCCTCTTGTCACGACGATCTTCAACTTCACTCTGAAATTACTTGAACCTTTCAATAATTCAGACTTTTGTTTCATCAAGTAAATATTCTCAGCATCTACTCAAATCATCTGTGAAGTAAGAACATATCGATATCCACTGCGTGCCTCAGCACTCATTGGACTGCACACATCAAATGTATTACTTCCAACAAGTTGCTCTCTTGTTCCATCTTACTGAAAATGAGGCCTTTCAGTCATCTTGCCCATGTGGTATGATTTGCATGTCTCAAGTGATTCAAAATCAAGTGAGTCCAAACGATCCATCTGCATGGAGTTTCTTCATGCATATATACCAATAGACATGGTTTGCATGTCTCAATCTTTTCAAAAACGAGTGAGTCCAAAGATCCATCTACATGGAGCTTCTTCATGCGTTCTATACCAATATGACTCAAATGGCAGTGCCATAAGTATGTGGTACTATCATTACTATTTTATATCTTTTGGCACGAACATGTGTATCACTGTGATCGAGATTCATTTTAGGTGCAAGACCATTGAAGGTATTATTCAAATAAATAGAGTAACCATTATTCTCCTTAAATGAATAACCGTATTGCGATAAACATAATCCAATCATGTTTATGCTCAACGCAAACACCAAATAACAATTATTTAGGTTTAACACCAATCTCGATGGTAGAGGGAGCATGCGATGCTTGATCACATCAACCTTGGAAACACTTCCAACACATATCGTCATCTCACCTTTAGCTAGTCTCCGTTTATTCCGCAGCTTTTATTTCGAGTTACTAACACTTAGCAACCGAACCGGTATCTAATACCCTGGTGCTGCTAGGTGTACTAGTAAAGTACACATTCATATAATGTATATCCAATATACTTCTGTCGACCTTGCCTGCCTTCTCATCTACCAAGTATCTAGGGTAGTTCTGCTTCAGTGACCGTTCCCCTCATTACAGAAGCACTTAGTCTCGGGTTTGGGTTCAACCTTGGGATTCTTCACTAGAGCAGCAAATGATTTGCTGTTTCATGAAGTATCCCTTTTGCCCTTGCCCTTCTAGAAACTAGTGGTTTTACTAACCATCAACAATTGATGCTCCTTCTTGATTTCTACTTTCGCGGTGTCAAACATCGCGAGTTGCTCAAGGATCATCATGTCTATCCCTGATATGTTATAGTTCATCACAAAGCTCTAATAGCTTGGTGGCAGTGACTATGGAGAACCATCACTATCTCATCTGGAAGATTAACTCCCACTCGATTCAAGTGATTGTAGTACTCAGACAATCTGAGCACATGCTCAACGATTGAGCTTTTCTCCCTTAGTTTGCAGGCTTAAGAAACTTGTCAGAGGTCTCATACCTCTTGACGTGGGCATTAGTCTGAAATCCCAATTTCAGTCTTTGGAACATCTCATATGTTCTGCGACGTTTCAAAACCGTCTTGTCGCCACAATTTTAAACCGTTAGCATCACACACTGAACTATCACGTAGTCATCAAAACGTGTATGTCAGATGTTTCGTAACATCTACAGACGACGCTCGAGGTTCAGCACACCGAGCGGTGCATTAAGGACATAAGCCTTCTGTGCAGCAATGAGGACAATCCTCAGTTTACGGACCCAGTCCGCATAATTGCTACTATCAACTTTCAACTAAATTTTCTCTAGGAACATATCTTAAACAGTAGAACTAAAGCGTAAGCTATGACATAATTTGCAAAGACCTTTTGACTATGTTCATGGTAATTAAGTTCATCTTATTATTTAATGAACTCCCACTCAGATAGACATCCCTGTAGTCATCTAAGTGCTACATGATCCGAGTCAAACTAGGCCGTGTCCGATCATCACGTGAGACGTACTAGTCATCATCGGTGAACATCTCCATGTTGATCGCATCTACTATACGACTCATGTTCGACCTTTCGATCTCTTGTGTTCCGAGGCCATGTCTGTACATGCTAGGCTCGTCAAGTCAACCTAAGTGTTTCGCATGTGTTCCGAGGCCATGTCTGTACATGCTAGGCTCGTCAACACCCGTTGTATTCGAACGTTAGAATCTATCACACCCGATCATCACGTGGTGCTTCGAAACAACGAACCTTCGCAACGGTGCACAGTTAGGGGGAACACGTCTCTTGAAATTTTAGTGAGGGATCATCTTATTTATGCTACCGTCGTTCTAAGAAAATAAGATGTAAACATGACAAACATCACATGCAAATCATAAAGTGACGTGATATGGCCAATATCATCTTGCGCCTTTGATCTCCATCTTCGAGGCGCGACATGATCACCTTCGTCACCGGCATGGCACCATGATCTCCATCATCATGATCTCCATCATCGTGTCTTCATGAAGTTGTCTCGCCAACTATTACTTCTACTACTATGGCTAACGGTTAGCAATAAAGTAAAGTAATTACATGGCGTTTTCATTGACACACAGGTCATACAATAAATTAAGACAACTCCTATGGCTCCTGCCGGTTGTCATACTCATCGACATGCAAGTCATGATTCCTATTACAAGAACATGATCAATCTCATACATCACATATATCATTCATCACATCCTTTTGGCCATATCACATACATAGCATACCCTGCAAAAACAAGTTAGACGTCCTCTAATTGTTGGTGCATGTTTTACGTGGCTGCTATGGGATTCTAGCAAGAACGTTTCTTACCTACGCAAAAGCCACAACGTGATATGCCAATTTCTATTTACCCTTCATAAGGACCCTTTTCATCGAATCCGATCCGACTAAAGTGGGAGAGACAGACACCCGCTAGCCACCTTATGCAACTAGTGCATGTCAGTCGGTGGAACCTGTCTCACGTAAGTGTACGTGTAAGGTCGGTCCGGGCCGCTTCATCCCACGATGCCGCCGAATCAAGATAAGACTAGTAACGGCAAGTAAATTGACAAAATCGACGCCCACAACTACTTTGTGTTCTACTCGTGCATAGAAACTACGCATAGACCTAGCTCAGGATGCCACTGTTGGGGAACGTAGCAGAAATTCAAAATTTTCTACGCATCACCAAGATCAATCTATGGAGTAATCTAGCACCGAGGGGAAGGGGAGTGCATCTACATACCATTGTAGATCGCGATGCGGAAGCGTTGCAAGAACGCGGATGAAGGAGTCGTACTCGTAGCGATTCAGATCGCGGTTGATTCCGATCTAAGCGCCGAATCACGGCGCCTCCGCGTTCAACACACGTGCAGCCCGGTGACGTCTCCCACGCCTTGATCCAGCAAGGAGAGAGGGAGAGGTTGGGGAAGACTCCGTCCAGCAGCAGCACAACGGCATGGTGGTGATGGAGGAGCGTGGCACTCCTGCAGGGCTTCGCCAAGCACCGCGGGAGAGGAGGAGGACATGGAAGAGGGGGAGGGCTGCGCCAGAACTTGGGTGCGGCTGCCCTCCCAACCCCCACATATATATAGGGGCAAGGGAGAGGGGGGCCGGCCCCCTCAGATCCAATCTGAGGAGGGGGCGGCGGCCAGGGGGGTTGCCTTGCCCCCCAAGGCAAGGGGGGCGCCTCCCATTAGGGTTCCCCCAAACCCTTAGGCGCATGGGCCCTAGGGGGGAAGGCGCCCAGCCCACTAAGGGGCTGGTCCCTCTCCACATACAGCCCATAGGGCCCTCCGGGGCAGATGGACCCTCCCGATGGACCCTCGGAACCCCTTCGGTGGTCCCGGTACAATACCTGCAACTCCCGAATTATTCCGGTGACCATATGATGACTTCCCATATACAAATCTTTACCTCCGGACCATTCCGGAACTCCTCGTGACGTCCGGGATCTCATCCGGGACTCCGAACAACATTCGGTGACCACATACAAACTTCCTTTATAACCCTAGCGTCATCAAACCTTAAGTGTGTAGACCCTACGGGTTCGGGAATCATGCAGACATGACCGAGACAACTCTCCGGCCAATAACCAGCAGCGGGATCTGGATACCCATGTTGGCTCCCACAAGTTCCACGATGATCTCATCGGATGAACCACGATGTCAAGGATTCAATCAATACCGTATACAATTCCCTTTGTCAATCGGTATGTTACTTGCCCGAGATTCGATCGTCGGTATCCCGATACCTTGTTCAATCTCGTTACCGGCAAGTCTCTTTACTCGTTCCGTAACACATCATCCCGTGATCAACTCCTTGGTCACATTGTGCACATTATGATGATGTCCTACCGAGTGGGCCCAGAGATACCTCTCCGTTTACACGGAGTGACAAATCCGAGTCTCGATTCGTGCCAACCCAACAGACACTTTCGGAGATACCTGTAGTGCACCTTTATAGCCACCCAGTTACGTTGTGACGTTTGGTACACACAAAGCATTCCTACGGTATCCGGGAGTTGCACAATCTCATGGTCTAAGGAAATGATACTTGACATTAGAAAAGCTCTTAGCAAACGAACTACACGATCTTGTGCTAGGCTTAGGATTGGGTCTTGTCCATCACATCATTCTCGTAATGATGTGATCCCGTTATCAACGACATCCAATATCCATGGTCAGGAAACCGTAACCATCTATTGATCAACGAGCTAGTCAACTAGAGGCTTACTAGGGACATGGTGTTGTCTATGTATTCACACATGTATCTGAGTTTCCTATCAATACAATTTTAGCATGGATGATAAACGATTATCATGAACAAGGAAATATAATAATAACCAATTTATTATTGCCTCTAGGGCATATTTCTAACAGGCTTCGCCTAAGCACCGCTACGATATGATCGAGGTGGAATATGGTGGAAGGGGACACCGCACACGGCTAAGAGATCAAGAGATCAATTGTTGTTTCTAGAGGTGCCCCCTTGCCCCTGTATATAAAGGACCAGGGGGAGGAGGCGGCCGACCAGGGGAGGGCACGCCAGGGAGGAGTCCTACTCCCACCGGGAGTAGGACTCCCTCTTTTCCTAATTGGAGTAGGAGGGGGAAAGGAAGGGAAGGAGAGAGAGGAAGGAAAGGGGGGCGCTGCCCCCCTCCTTGTCCAATTCGGACTAGAGGGGGAGGGGGCGCGCGGCCTGCCCTAGCCGCCCCTCCTCTTCTCCACTAAGGCCCATCTTGGCCCATTAAACTCCCCGGGGGGTTCCGGTGACCCCCCGGTACTCCGGTATATGTCCAAAACTCCCCGAAACCATTCCGGTGTCCGAACATAGTCGTCCAATATATCGACCTTTATGTCTCGACCATTTTGAGACTCCTCGTCATGTCCGTGATCACATCCGGGACTCTGAGCTACCTTCGGTTCATCAAAACACAAAAACTCATAATACAATCGTCACCGAAACTTCAAGCGTGTGGACCCTACGGGTTCGAGAACTATGTAGACATGACCGAGACATGTCTCCGGTCAATAACAAATAGCGGAAACTGGATGCCCATATTAGCTCCTACATATTCTACGAAGATCTTTATCGGTCAAACCGCATAACAACATACGTTGTTCCCTTTGTCATCGGTATGTTACTTGCCCGAGATTCAATCGTTGGTATCTCAATACCTAGTTCAATCTCGTTACCGGCAAGTCTCTTTACTCGTTCCGTAATACATCATCCCACAACTAACTCATTAGTTACAAGGCTTATAGTGATGTGCATTACCGAGTGGGCCCAGAGATACCTCTCTGACAATCGGAGTGACAAATCCTAATCTCGAAATACGCCAACCCAACAAGTACCTTCGGAGACACCTGTAGAGCACCTTTATAATCACCCAGTTATGTTTTGACGTTTGGTAGCACACTAAGTGTTCCTCCGGTAAACGGGAGTTGCATAATCTCATAGTCATAGGAACATGTAGAAGTCATGAAGAAAGCAATAGCAACATACTAAACGATCAAGAGCTAAGCTAACGGAATGGGTCAAGTCAATCACATCATTCTCCTAATGATGTGATCCCATTAATCAAATGACAACTCATGTCTATGGCTAGGAAACATAACCATCTTTGATTAACGAGCTAGTCAAGTAGAGGCATACTAGTGACACTCTGTTTGTCTATGTATTCACACATGTATCATGTTTCCGGTTAATACAATTCTAGCATGAATAATAAACATTTATCATGATATAAGGAAATAAAAAATGACTTTATTATTGCCTCTAGGGCATATTTCCTTCCGGCTTCCAGTCAAAGGAAATAGTAATTGATATGCTACCGCACACAGGTTGGTACTGGTCTTTATCCTGATTATTGTGCTTGTCATATGTATTGGTAATTTGGTATTGTGCTACTGTTTGCTGATTTCATAAAGGAGTAACTTGGAGCCTGAACTCGCAGGAAAGTCATTACATCAGGTGATTTCAGTAGAACTGCACAAAAAGATCAGATGGACAGGTACTTATGCGGCTGCTATGTACTCCAAAGTTCACTCAGACAAGCATCGATGTTGACAAGAAGAAGTGCCCATATTCATTCAAGTATCAACCGGCATCAACCAATTGTCAAACTCCAAGTATTAGGAGAGTGAACGCCAGAAATATTGCTTGGCGCATAGCCCAGAAAAACGCAGTCCAGTCTTTGGTCCCAACTTGTGCCTTTTGGTTATCGGCACATATGGTAGCGAACTGTATGGCATGGAGTCTAAAGATTCCAGACATGTTGGTTGACGCATATATTCATCTGGCACTTAATCAGTCTACACGCCAAGGATGCTCCATTTCAGTTGAACTGCACAAAAAATTTGGGTGGTTCATTTTCTCAACCGCCTCCTTTCCCGTCTGCAATGTAGAATTTTGGCGAGCTACAGGACCAAGATGAGCCAGTAAACTAGTTGGATGAAAGTAGTGGCCAAGTTGCTCAAACCTCCCTCGGCACGAGGCCACAATTTGAGGATAAACCTACAAGCAAAGTTCATATTGCCTGTGCTGCCTCTTATGTACTCGAAAGTTTACTCGTACAAGCATTAATTTTAGCAAGAAGTGCCTCCGACTGAACACCATTTACCAGTCTGTACCCTAGGTAATTAAAGTTCGTCCATGGATCATATTGGCTGTGATCTCAATCATTTGGATGCATAAACATACTGAACATGTGTATATCTGAATCTTTTTGTGAATTATCTATGAATATTGTTGTGTGATCTATCAATCATTTGGATCCATAGACATGCTGAACTTGTGTATATATGAATCTTTTGAGTTGTTGATAGTGAATGTTGGCTATGAATATGAACGTGTCATGTGAACCTGAGTTTGATACGAATGTTTACCTTTTCTGTTGTGCTTGTGTGTGAACTTGTTAGTATGCCTACTGCGGGGTATGTGACGTGTGGGTGTCAACGGCACACCTTCTTCCCGAGAAGAATTGCACCTGCTTTGTTAGGGTAGCAATGGCGCATCAGCTCTTTTTAATCTTTTTTCTCTGTCTTTCCCCTCCCCCGCTTAATGTTTTCGGCCTCAAAACAAACATAGTACTGTGTTGTTTTTGGGGCTTGATGAAAAATCGAGTGCTGGTTTCTGTAGGTTGGCTCGCCCAGCAAATGGGCTGCTGGTCCACCATGGACTGGGAGGCTAAAAATACAAGTTGTATGGTGCAGAGGCAAGTAAAAAAACGCCATCGAGAGCCATCCACTGAAGAAAAAGATCGCTCCTGATGTGCTTCTTCAGTCGTGCCGCCGACCCCCTCTTTAATCCAGTTCGCTCGGGGATCTGGTATCATTTTTTTCCAGAGAGCGAACAAGTATCAGCCAGGCCTAGGTTTTGTATTTTAACATGCGTAGCCCACGACATACGGTGACAGTGGTTTCAACTTATTTTTTGAGGCCCATGCCGGCCTATGGGCTTTTTCTTAAAGATCGGCAGCCCAATGTCTTTTTTAACCACATTATATATATTTATATTATTACTATTATCGTATATTTTATAGAGACTTATATATACATTATAAAAACATCCCACGTGTTATTAACTTATAAAAGTAAATGTTTAACAGAAGTTGGCAAGTAAAATCCTGGTTGTTTTTGACTCACAGGCAAGGAAAATCCTGGTGATTGCGTACAAAAGCTTGCGAAGATTTTAAGGACCAATGTAATAATAACACGCTCATTTTTATTTTGAGCAATAACTCGCTAATTTGTTAATTTTATATATATATATATAAATGTGCCTCTCCGGTTTATTTTTTGATATTAATTGCTCGTTCTAACATAACATTATGTATATAACGAGCCCAGCTAATTCGTGTATTTGAAGGAAGTGCAAATGGACTGTACATTCTAGAAAACATGGGTTATATATGCCACATTTTTGCAGGCTGACATGTGGGCCAATAGGTCGAAGCCTACGCAGGGCATTGTCAACTTGGTCGGCGTGCACCTTCAATCTCTCGTCTTCTTCCTCCAGCGTCGCCGGGACCGCCTGGTCCGGCCTCCGGCGGCTAGCGGCTCTGCTTAGCACGCATCGCTGCGAAGCGCTACCCCACCGCCGGCCAGGCTACCCCTCCACCCCTCCTGTTATTCTCCACCGACTGCAGCCCCACGCCGCACCAGAACCAGTTATAACCCTTCTCCTCCACTCAATCTGCGACTCCACTGCCGCGTCTTCCCATCTCCGAGTCGTTCCCGTCCGGGGCCTCGCCGCCGTCCATCGCCTCGCTGCGCTCGGTGCGGCGTGGTCAACAAACGAGAGTCATTGGAAGAGGACTGTACGTGGAGAGCATGACGGCTGGGACCCACGAGGTCCATGGTCGCACACAAGGAAAGTTCCTCCTTATTAAGCTGAAAAAAATGTTTCCTCCACCTGACAGCTGGGACCCACCGGCTATATCTTCGCACGGAATGAAGTGCCTCCTTGTTATGCGAAAAAAATTATTCCTCCCGTTGACAGCTGGGACCCGTCAGATTTGGTGGCTGACTTGTGGGCCTACTAAGTGGACGTGTACGCAGGGCTTTGTCAACTTAATCAACAAATGATTCTAGCAGCTGGACTGTTGGATGTTAATCCAACAGCCGTGCTCCTTCTTCAACCTCTGTTCTTGCTCCTGTCTCCCGTGGGCTGCACCGCGGCAGTGCTGCCGCGCACCCGAACCAGTCAAGTTTCCCACTCCTCTCCATCTGCGACTCCACTGCCCTGTCTTCCCCATCTCCAGGTCGTTCCAGTCTGGGGCCTCGCCGTCGTCCACCGGCCTTGGTGCGCTCGGCACGGTGTGGTCAACGTGGTCAACAACCGAGAGTCATCGGAAGATGACTGTATGTGAGAGGCTGATAGTGGGGACGCACCACGCCCATGGACGCATGTATGCAACGGAACGCGGCGTGGTCAACGTGGTCAAGGAACAACTTCCATCGGAAGTGTACTGTACATGGAGAGGCTGACAGCTGGGTCCACGGCCGCAGCAAGGAAGTGCCTCCTTATTACGCGGAAAATAATGATTCCTCCACCTAAGAGCAGGGACCCACCGGACGGGCCACCGTATTTTCCGGAAAAAAACGTTTCCCCTTGACTGCTGGGACCCACCGGACGGGCCACCATATTTCGTGAAAAAAAACATGCCCCCCGCTGTCAGCTCGGACCCACCGGAAGTGCCTCCTTATTACACAGAAGAAAATGAATACTCCCCTGCTAGCTGGGACCCACCTTGGTGGGAGGCTGACTTGTGGGCCTACTAAGTTGACGGGGACGGAGGGCTTTGTCAACTTAGTCAATATGAACGATTCTAGCTCCAGTGACCGTACGATGTCCATCCAACGGTCGTAGTGCTTCTTCAACCTCTGGTCTTCTTGCTCCAGCCACCCAAACCAGCGCCGGTCGTGCCGCGTGCTCCTGCCTCCCGTGGCCGGTTGTGATGTCACGGAGGCCTCACCGCCCCATACTACTCCCACCGCTGGCCAGGCCATCCCTCTACTCACCCACACCCCCTGTTATTCTGCGGTGACGGCAGCCTCACACCGCAGCCGAACCAGTGAACCCTCGTACTCCTCTCCGTGCGGGCTTCCACTGACGCGTCTTCCCCGGCTCCGCGTCGTCCCCTTCCTAGGCATCGCCGTCGTCCACCGCCCTGGTGCTCTCGGCGCGGCGTGGTCAACGTGGTCAAGGAACGACTTCCATCGGGAGAGTACTGTACGTGGAGAGGCTGACAACTGGGTCCACGGCGGCCGCAAGGAAGTGCCTCCTTATTACGTGCAAAATAATTATTCCTCCACCTAACAGTAGGGACCCATCGGACGGGCCACCGTATTTCGCAAAAAAAAGTTTCCCCCCTCACTGCTGGGACCCATCAGCTACATCTTCGCACGCAAGGAAGTGCGTCCGGGTAAAAAAACGATTCGCCCCCCTCACTGCTGGGACCCACTAGCTACATCTTCGCACGGAACGAAGTGCCTGACAGTCAGGACCCACCTGGTCGAAGCGTACGTAGCGTTGTCATTCTGGTCGCGAACGTGTACGTACATACTGGTCGATGTATAGGCGCGCACATAGCATGTACACGTACGTACATCGGCCAGGATGCAAGAAAGTAAATACGGCCACGTACGTACATACGGGCGGGGTCTTGAACGCCTACTCGCGCGTACGTACGGCCAGGGCTCATGTACATGGCTTGGTCGGAACGGAGAAACTGCGTCGTCGTCGTGTTCATGGGGAGGCAACGGAATGCGTCGTGTTCATCGAGAGGCAATGGAACGCGTGGGAGCCAACCGGATTGGACGGAACAACCGATGGAAACGAGGCCTGGCGTATGGCAGAACGGAGGAAATGGCCTTGTGTTTGACCGGCCACGTTCGAAATGGGATCCTGTTCATCAGGAGGGGTTTGGCGTACCGCAAAATGGAGGAAACGTATCTCCTACGGTCGACACGGGGTCCTGTTGATCGGGAGGGGTGTGGCGTACCGCAAAATGGAGGAAATGGACTTGTGTTGGAGCGCTACGGTCGAAACGGGGGTCCTGTTGATCGGGAGGGGTGTGGCATACCGCAAAACGGGAGTCCACGAGATACTGTTCATCTCCACCGTCGACCCCCTCCAGCCTCCACGGGCTACTGTTCATCCACCGTCGACCTCCTCCAGCCTCCACCTGCGACTGTTAATCCACGGGCTCCTGTTCATCCAGCCTCCACCACGCGCTACTCCACCGGCTACTGTTCAACCAGCCCTCTCCACGGGCTCCTGTTCAACCACTGTCGGTGTCAAAACCGGCGGATCTCGGGTAGGGGGTCCCGAACTGTACGTCTAAGGCGGATGGTAACAGGAGGCGGGGGACACGATGTTTACCCAGGTTCGGGCCCTCTCGATGGAGGTAATACCCTACTTCCTGCTTGATTGATCTTGATGATATGAGTATTACAAGAGTTGATCTACCACGAGATCGTAGAGGCCAAACCCTAGAAGCTAGCCTATGGTATGATTGTTGTTGTCCTTCGGACTAAACCCTCCGGTTTATATAGACACCGGAGGAGGCTAGGGTTACACAGAGTCGGTTACAAGGGAGGAGATCTACATATCCGTATTGCCAAGCTTGCCTTCCACGCCAAGGAGAGTCCCACCCGGACACAGGACGAAGTCTTCAATCTTGTATCTTCATAGTCCAACAGTCTAGCCAAAGGATATAGTCCGGCTGTCTGAGGTCCCCCTAATCCAGGACTCCCTCAGTAGCCCCTGAACCAGGCTTTAATGACGACGAGTCCGGCGCGCAGATTGTCTTCGGCATTGCAAGGCGGGTTCTTCTCCAAATTATGAGTACCTGTCGAGTAGTGTCCGGCTTCCCATGAATGTTGCACTCCTTGGCTTCTGCGCCTAATAATGGCTATCCTCCACGTGTCGAGCGAATGCGGGAAGTCGGGGCATTTTTGCACTTGCCACCCTAACCATGTGAGTAAATCGTCTATTTAAGGGACCGGGGATCCTCAGATCCAGATCACACCATCCTTCCTCGGCGAGTATCCATCGGAGCGCGCCCGGAAAAATCCATCCCATCATGGCCGGTCATTGCAGCTCCTCCTCTCACTCCCGTAGCCCTAAGCCAGGCAACTGGAAGAAGTGTTCCATCTCCCACAGACAGTTAGTAGAGTTACAAACCCAGGGGTTTCTTCCTCCTGCGTATATGGTCCCCGTCCGAGCTGGATTAGCCACTTACAATGGTGGGGAACAAGCGGAGAGCTTTCCCAACCCATCCATGGGGGAGTGGGTATTCCTTGTCCCATACTTGTTAAGGGGACTTGGATTTCCAATCCATCCGTTCCTCTGCGGGCTCCTGGAGGTCTACGGCCTCCAGCTGCATAATTTTACTCCTGCCTCCATATTACACATCGCAGGCTATGTCGCCCTTTGCGAGCTGTTTTTGGGCTGTGAAGCTCATTTCGAGCTATGGAAGCGGCTATTGTGCCTCATACCCCGTACACAAGAGGGGTCGATATATCAAGTGGGCGGAGCCAAGATATGGCGCATCGCCGGGACCGGATATCTGTCCGGTACTCCGAAGAAGACATCCGAAGACTGGCCTTCGGAGTGGTTTTATATGGAGGACGTCCCCCTTCCGGACCCTGTTCAGATGGGCCTTCCTGAGCTTAATAACGCCCCTTTGAAGAAACGCTGCAGCTGGCGCCCTCGGAGCCCCCAGGAGGAAGATAACAGAGAGGTCCTTTACCTGATGGGCCGGATACAAACGCTGGCCAAATCAGGATTGACAATAGTCGAGGTTATGTCAATATGTATAATGCGGGGGGGTGCAGCCACTTCAATATTGGGGACAACCCATGTGGCACTTCAATGGAGAAGACTATGCCACCCACTGCGGTCGTAAAGGTCCGGACTCCATCGCTGCTCTAGCGAAAATACTGTCCGATTTATACAAAGGATAGGAAGAGGAGTTCATCCGTATCAAGCCACAAGATGGATTCTCCATGTACAACCCCCCAAACTGGGTGAGCTGCTACTTCTTACTCCAGACCTTCCCGCATTCTTTGTCATAAATATTTACCTTGCTATTTCATAGCAGGAACTGCGAAAAGCTGTGAGGGAGGTCCACAGCCCGCCTCCACAACCAGAGGACCCTGACCGGGCCCTCGACCCCGGACTCGAAGAGGATCCGGACACATTTGTGGAGCTTATTGACAGGACATTCTATCAATTGAGCTGCGATGATGCCATGGTGGCCATCATAGCCGATTATCCTGGACTACTCCCTGCATCGCATGTAAGTAAAACCGGAGTCCCAACTTCCGAGAAGGATCCCTTTTTCTGCACTTCACCTACCGCACACATATGGTGTCTTACAGGGAAGGCCCTCGGGACGCCATGCCGAACCCGCAGTGACTCACCAACAAGGGGCACCGAAGCCGGGTAGGCTTAAAAGGAAGGCGGTCAGGACTGAGACGCCGTCGCAGAGGTATGAAACAGAACCCCGCTCCGTGGTTGTCGTCTTTTAAAATATAATAACGTCCATGTTTCCTAGTAGGAAAAACGCTCGCCGGACTATATCCGGAGAGGTTGCCGGCCACGCCTCCACCAGCCGGGCTCCAGAGCCGGACCTAGAGGCGGACGCTAACATGGGGCCAACACCGGATGTTCCTCCTACAGAGGATGCGGATAGGCTGTCCGCTACGAATTCCGAAGTGGAGAGTGCCATGAATCACAGGCGCCGCCGGGCCGTACTCCGCGACGCTTGTTTCTCCCAAGAGGCGTTCGACGCCTTTAACTCAGGAGACGCGTACATCCGAGCTGCTCAAAATGGTCTTGCCAAAGCCACGGACCAGTATGTAAAGGATATACGGGTAAGAAAATCTAATAATTATGTATATCAGTAGCCCCTGAGACTTGAAACAGTTGGCACAAGTGATTTAAGGATCATTGTTTGCATAGGTTCTTACGGAGAAGAATACCCGGTTGTCTCAAGAGCTGGAGGAGTGCAAAGCCCAGCTTCAGGCCACAATTCCCGCAGTAAAGGAGTCCGAGAAGGCCCCATCTGGTAACACTTATTTCTATTGCAAAGAATGACAGGTACCAGGTAGTATGCGGCATGCATGCAAATCTAACAATAGATTCTGCAGATGACTCCGGAGTGAATCCGGAGGTCATGATAGGGGATGAGCCGCATGCTCAACAACAGCTAAAGGCTGGCGAGCGTGTGCTTACACGGGTTAGGCGGGAGAAAACGATCTCCAAGACGCCAATATCCAGCTGGGCATGGAACTGAAAGATGTTCGAGCCCAGCTTGCTGACTCCGTAAAGGAGAATAAGAGGCTTCGACGCGGCATTTTCAGTAAGTGCTTGAACGAACTTTTAAAGAGTTCGGCGAAGAAACCGGCTAACAGAGTTATGTCTGCAGGTATGCTGACGGGTCGTCCCGCGGAGGAGATGCCCGGGTCTGCGGGTGATCTTCTGCCAGAGCTCTCACAACTGCACGAACAAGTTCGGCAGGTGATGCAGGGCATTGCCCAAGCCTTGTGGCCATCCGCCTCCCTGCCAGGAGGCATGGGGGAGCTTGTAGAGAAGCTCAAGGGAGCGCGGCGGCGCTTCCGATTATGGAAGATATCAGCCTGCCGACAAGGTGCGAGGGAAGCCTGGGCCATGGTGAAGACGCGATATACCAAGGCTGACCCGAACCACATGGCCGAGGTCGGACCTGTGGGGTCCGATGGGAAAGAGATCCCCGTCAGTTTGGTGTATGACCAAGTAGAATTAGCCGCAAAGTATTCCCAACAGGATTGTAGGCTAGACAGCCTGTTGGATGGTATAGAAGAAGAATTTAGTCAGTCTAAGTGACTGTGTACTTCAAGTGACATGTATTGTCCCTAGCCGGATTGTAAATCATTTGTCATGGCGGACCTTTTCGCTTCGACCTCTGGACCCGACAGTCCGGAGTGTATCCGAATACCCGCTCAGTTATGTAAAAACCGGGGTACGCGTGGAAACCAGGCGTAGGGGTCATAAGTGCTTGAACAGACAAGTACCCAACTAGCTATGTTATATTACATGGATAGTAAGAAACATCTTCCAGGGAGAATAGTTCCGTTAAGGGTTCCTTTCCCTGGGTACGCATGCCCTAATGTGCATGTCCGAGCTGCGAAAAGAGACGCAGGATATAAACATCTGGGGGCATGTATTACAATAAATAAAGGTCATCTTTTGTTCACCGACCGAATATTCCCTTAAGAACGCTAGCTTTCGGCTTCACCCAGTCTGAGGTACACATCCGGCTGACCCGGCAGTAACAATCGCAGAGG
The DNA here is from genome assembly GCF_018294505.1 of Triticum aestivum. NCBI lineage: Eukaryota > Viridiplantae > Streptophyta > Magnoliopsida > Poales > Poaceae > Triticum > Triticum aestivum. The sequence continues at coordinate 357,308,983 of NC_057802.1, read as the reverse complement.
TGCTCCCCTTATGCCCTAGCCGAATTAACGGGAACGTAGGGCATAAACACAAGAGCCAGGCAACCCAGCTTGGCCAAAACTTAAGTCATATCGATGCATATAATGGCGAAAAAAGGTACATGTGGAAGAATAACACATGTGTGGGGCATAGAGCCCGGAAAATAGTTATATTAAGCTTCTGTATAAGAAGCCCCCAGGTATAATGAGCGCGGCTAGCGCGTCAAGATTGTGTAGTCAAGACACATTTTAGCCTTTTAAGGCCTTGAAGAAAAAGGGAAGAAAGAAAGAAATAAAAGACAGATAACGGATATATAAAAAATTGACGGAGGTAAGGAGACGAACATAGAGTCCGGCACTAGGCGTAGAACCTTCGGAGTCTGGCTGCGTTCCATGGGTTTGGCTCGAGTCGATTGTCCGATGCATCCCGCAGACGATACGCTCCACCGGTCAGAACTTGGTCAATAACGAAGGGACCTTCCCATTTGGGCTTGAGCTTGTTCTTTTTCTTCTCCGGTAGGCGTAGAACGAGTTCGCCGACGTTATAAGTTTTGGCCCGTACTTCTCTGCTTTGATACCTTCGAGCCTGTTGCTGATAAAATGCGGAACGGGCTTTTGCCACGTCACGCTCCTCCTCCAGGGCGTCCAAACTGTCCTGCCGATCAAGCTCGGCTTCTTTCTCTTCGTACATGCGCACTCGAGGTGAGTCATGAATTATGTCGCAGGGCAGTACCGCCTCTGCGCCGTACACCATAAAAAACGGTGTGTATCCGGTAGTGCGATTCGGCGTGGTCCGCAGCCCCCATAGTACGGAGTCGAGCTCCTCTACCCAGTGCGTATCTGATTCCTTTAAGGATCGCACTAATCTGGGTTTAATGCCGCTCATGATAAGACCATTTGCTCGCTCGACTTGACCGTTAGTTTGCGGGTGATAGACAGAAGCATAATCGAGCTTAATGCCCATGTTGCTGCACCAAATTTTTACCTCGTCGGCTGTAAAGTTCGAGCCGTTATCGGTGATGATGCTGTGGGGGACGCCGTAACGGTGTACAACCCCGGATATGAAGTCTATCACTGGTCCGGACTCGGCCGTTTTAACTGGTTTGGCTTCTATCCATTTGGTGAATGTATCCACCATGACCAATAAGTATTTTTTCTTATGGCTTCCCCCTTTGAGGGGTCCGACCATATCAAGCCCCCAGACCGCAAAGGGCCAAGTGATGGGGATTGTTCGGAGAGAGGTAGGCGGCATATGGCTTTGATTTGCAAAAAGCTGGCAACCGACACATCGTTGAACGAGATCTTGTGCGTCTGCTCGGGCCGTCGGCCAGTAAAAACCTGTACGGAAGGCCTTGCTTACCAGGGCCCGGGTTGCGGCGTGGTGGCCGCCAAGTCCAGCATGAATTTCTGCCAAAAGTTGCCGTCCTTCCTCTTCGGAGATGCACCTTTGAAGGACTCCGGTAGCTCTTTTCTTATAAAGCTCTCCCTCGTGGACCTTGTAGGCTTTAGACCATCGCACAATGCAACGTGCCTCGTTTGGGTCCTCAGGTAGTTTCTGCCTAGTTAGGTAGGCCAAGAAGGGTTCTGTCCACGGGGCGATGACAGCCATAATCACGTGGGCGGAAGGTGTTATTTCGGTGGTAGAGCCTCCGATTACGTCAGGGTGTTCGGGATCTGGCGTTGTGTCCGGGTCCGGACTATTATTTCCGGTCTCTCCTTCCCATACCACAGATGGCTTAAACAGCCTTTCCAAGAAGATATTAGGTGGGACCGGGTCGCGCTTAGCGCCGATGCGGGCAAGGATATATGCCGCCTAATTGTTTTCCCGGACCACATGGTGGAATTCAAGCCCCTCGAACCGAGCTGACATTTTGAGGACGGCGTTGCGATAAGCCGCCATTTTTGGATCCTTGGCGTCGAAGTCTCCATTTATTTGAGATATTGCGAGGTTCAAATCCCCACGCACCTCTAGGCGTTGAATGCCCATGGAGACTGCCATCCGGAGACCATGTAACAGGGCCTCGTATTCTGCTGCATTGTTGGAGTCTGTGTATAGTATTTGGAGTACGTATTGGACTGTATCTCCGGTGGGGGATGTCAGGACGACACCAGCCCCCAGACCAGCCAGCATTTTAGAGCCGTCAAAGTGCATGATCCAATTGGAGTATGCGCCGTACTCTTTAGGGAGTTCGGCTTCTGTCCATTCGGCGACGAAATCAGCCAGTACTTGTGACTTAATGGCTCGCCGTGGTTTGTATATTATGTCGAACGGGAGGAGCTCAATAGCCCATTTAGCAATCCGGCCCGTGGCCTCGCGGTTGTTTATTATGTCGTTGAGTGGTACTTCAGAGGCCACCGTAATTGAACACTCTTGAAAGTAGTGTCGTAGTTTCCGGGATGCCATGAAGACCGCGTATGCTATCTTTTGATAATGTGGGTACCGTGATTTGCATGGAGTGAGGACAGTGGATACATAGTATACCGGCTTTTGAAGTGGGAAGAACTTATGTCCGTCCGTCTCTAGTCCGACGACGAGCACTGCACTTACAACTTGGTGTGTTGCCGCTATATATAACAGCATTGGTTCGCCGACATTTGGCGCGGCCAAGATTGGGTTTGTGGCCAAAACGGCTTTTATTTCCTCTAGTCCGGCCGTGGCTGCATCCGTCCACTCAAAGTGTTCGGTGCGTCGAAGAAGGCGATAAAGAGGCAGTGCCTTTTCTCCTAATCGGGAGATGAAGCGGCTTAAGGCAGCCACGCATCCAGTTAGTTTCTGGATTTGCTTGAGGTCTGTTGGGATGGCCAACTGTGACAGAGCTCGGATTTTAGCCGGATTTGCTTCGATTCCTCTGTTGGAGACGATGAAGCCTAAGAGCTTTCCGGCGGGCACGCCGAAGACGCATTTTTCCGGATTGAGCTTAATGTCGTATGTTCGGAGATTGTCGAACGTGAGCCTCAAGTCGTCTATTAAGGATTCGACGTGTCTGGTTTTAATGACCACATCGTCTACGTATGCCTCCACTGTTTTGCCGATCTGTGTCTCCAAGCATGTCTGAATCATGCGTTGATAGGTTGCACCGGCGTTTTTGAGCCCGAAAGGCATGGTGTTAAAACAGAAGGGGCCGTATGGAGTGATAAATGCCGTTGCGGCTTGATCGGACTCCGCCATCTTAATTTGATGGTATCCGGAGTATGCGTCGAGGAAACACAATGAGTCGTGTCCTGCGGTAGCGTCGATAATTTGATCGATGCGAGGGAGGGGGAAGGGATCCTTGGGGCAAGCCTTGTTAAGGTCCTTGAAGTCGACACATAGGCGCCAGGATTTGTCCTTCTTTGGTACCATCACCAGGTTTGCTAGCCAGTCCGGATGTTTTATTTCTCGGATGAATCCGGCCTCCAGTAACTTGGCTAGCTCTTCTCCCATGGCTTGTCACTTAGGTTCAGAGAAACGCCGAAGAGTCTGCTTGACCGGCTTGAACCCCTTTAGAATGTTAAGGCTATGCTCGGCCAGCCTGCGTGGGATTCCTGGCATGTCTGAAGGATGCCAGGCGAAGATGTCCCAATTTTCGCGCAAGAACTCCCGTAGTGCGGCGTCTACTGTGGGGTTTAATTGTGCCCCGATGGATGCTGTTTTGGTAGGGTCCGTTGGGTGGACTTGGAATTTGACTATTTCATCCGCTGGTTTAAAAGAGGTGGATTTGGATCTTTTGTCGAGTATCACGTCGTCCCTGTCCACTATGGAGCACAGCGTCATCAGTTCTTCAGCTGCGAGGGCTTCGGATAACGCCTCGAGGGCTAGTGCGGCGGTTTTATTTTCGGCGCGGAGTGCTATGTCCGGATCACTATCTAGAGTGATGATTCCATTGGGCCCGGGCATTTTTAGCTTCATGTACCCGTAATGGGGTATAGCTTGGAAGATCGTGAATGCCTCCCGCCCTAAAAGGGCGTGGTATCCGCTACTGAACGGGGCCACTTGGAATGTGATTTCTTCGGACCTATAATTCTCCAGTGTGCCGAATACCACGTCTAGTGTGATTTTTCCCGCGCATCGTGCCTCCCGACTAGGGATGATTCCTCTGAAGGTCGTGCTGCTTTGCTCAATGCGGCTCCTGTCTATTTCCATTTTGCTAAGAGTTTCTTCATAGATGAGGTTTAATCCGCTGCCGCCGTCCATGAGCACTTTAGTAAGCCGGAAGCCGTCCACAATTGGACTAAGGACCAAGGCGGCTGGTGCTCGGGCTGTTCGGAATTTAGGTTCGTCACTGGCATTGAAGGTGATAGCCGTATCACTCCATGGATTTATTGCTGCCACGTGGCAGACTTCGGCAAGGCTGCGGAGTGCTCGCTTACGCCTATTATTTGAGGCGAAGGTCTCGAAGACTGTCAATACTGTATTGCTGTTTTCTGCGGGATGGTGCTCTGCGGTATTGTTGATGAGGAGATCCTCACCGCTCTTGGCCACCTGCCAGAGTACCCAACATGCTCTAAGGCTGTGTGTTGGCATGGTATCCGCTGTACTGTGAATTTTGCATGGCCCATTAAGCCATCCCTCCAATACGGTTCCGCGCCCTGTAGTGGGCTTTTGTTTCTTTGTTATTGGATCGGGTGACTTACGAGAGTACACCCTTTTAGTTCGGACGGGGGGTTTTGTGAGAGCCGGAGGATCCCAAAATTTTGTTTGGGTTTTCCCGGCGCTTTCCATCGCACAGTACTTCCGTACTATGGCCGCCAAGTCAGCGAAGTGTGCTATGTCACGGCGACTTATGGCGTTGAGGATTCCCTTGTCCGTGCAATTATTGCAAAAGAATGAGATTGCGTCTTCCTCGCGACAGTCCTTAACCTTGCTCATTACAAGGAGGAATCTGGCCCAATAGTGGTGTACTGTCTCTTGGGGCTCTTGTCTAATGTGGGAAAGATCGCTTATATCTGGGTGGGTGGGTGGATTTAAGTCCGAACCCTGACCCGATCTGAGACCCAGGGGCGGAGGAGTTTCCGAGCTTGGCAGTTCGGGCTCCGGGATGTTGCTCAACAGGTCTGGCCCGCTGCCTGATTCTAGGTTCAAGGTTTGGGCCATGTCCTCCCGTAGACGGGTATCCGGCTCGGAGAGCTCGGGAATCCAGACATAGTTTGTCCTCAAGATAGAGGAAGAATTGCTGCATTGCTCCTCCACCACCGCTATCTGATGGGTGACCGGCGGGGAGTTAATCTCCCTTTGGTCGGGTTTAAGCCCGATCTGATCATAGTCCGTAGCGACTCCCAAGGCAGCGATACGATCCAAGAGCTCGTTCAAGGAAGAGAGCTCCATTGGATCCAACTGCTCGGCGAATTCCGAGCCGACGTGGAGGCTGTTTTCGATGACCCGAGAAGTCATCGTCGGCGCAACGGCCGAACGGGCGATCATGACGAAACCGCCTAATCGGAGAGTTTGGCCTACAGCCAGGGCTCCCCCAGAGGTGATGTTGTCCTTGACAACGAGACGAGCCATCCAGCCTTATGATGACGGCACAGTGGAACTCTCAATGAAAGCACCAATGTCGGTGTCAAAACCGGCGGATCTCGGGTAGGGGGTCCCGAACTGTACGTCTAAGGCGGATGGTAACAGGAGGCGGGGGACACGATGTTTACCCAGGTTCGGGCCCTCTCGATGGAGGTAATACCCTACTTCCTGCTTGATTGATCTTGATGATATGAGTATTACAAGAGTTGATCTACCACGAGATCGTAGAGGCTAAACCCTAGAAGCTAGCCTATGGTATGATTGTTGTTGTCTTCGGACTAAACCCTCCGGTTTATATAGACACCAGAGGAGGCTAGGGTTACAATGAGTTGGTTACAAGGGAGGATATCTACATATCCGTATTGCCAAGCTTGCCTTCCACGCAAAGGAGAGTCCCACCCGGACACGGGATGAAGTCTTCAATCTTGTATCTTCATAGCCCAACAGTCTGGCCAAAGGATATAGTCCGGCTGTCCGAGGACCCCCTAATCCAGGACTCCCTCAACCACCCCTCCACGGGCTACTGTTCATCCAGCCCTCCACGGGGTAGTCCTGTTCATCCATCCCTCCACGGGGTCCTGTTCATCTAGCCACAACCGGCTCGATCGATCGGGGCCCTGTTCATCCAGAGGCAACACCACAGGGTCCTGTTCATCCACCCCCACCGGGAACTGTTCATCCAAACCACCCCAGCAGCGCTCACTGTTCATCCAGAGGTAGCATCGATCAGCTTCAGTTAGCAGCAGTAGCAAAGGAATCGCTCGATCGGGTTCAGTTAACAGCCATCGATCAATCGCTCGAGTTCAGTAACGCGTAGCCTGCAGTGCAATCGCTCGGGTTCAGTTAGAGCCCAACGCCTCTCTCGGGTTCAGTTAGAGCCCAATGCCTTGTACCCACGCGCGTGCGTGTAGGAGAGAAACGCGCATCGCTCGGCCCCAACCACCCACCGTAACCGGGAACACCCCGATATTTTCATCGCCCTCGCTTCTACCGCGGTTTTTTCCGTCATGGACGGCCCAAAGAATGTCATGCAGCTGTGTCTCCGGCCCGCCCAGGACGAAAAGCCCATTTTCTGTCATGATTTTTTGTCATAGAAGTAGGAGCCCACCACATCTATGATGATACCGGGTTTGTCACAATTATCGTCATAGAAGTGTCATAAGTATGACAGGAAAAAATTCGTTAGGCCCAAAATGTCACGGATGTGTCTTTTTTGTAGTGGTGGGAAAGAGGGGGAGTCTTGCACAGGCCTAACCTGGCTACACTACAGTCGCTGATGCACAAGGAGTCTGGCGTCACGCATGGAACTGACCCTGGACTACCAAGATAAGTTTCGCACCCGGGCCAGCCGAGCGCTACGACATAGGACTCCCACCTGTTGCAGCCTTGTTACGGCGACGTCGCCTCCCTTTCCCACCTTTAGGTAGCTGCTTGCACGCTAAAGGGGACCTCTTGAGCATCGCGCCTCAGGAGCTCTAACTGACCTCGGGCCGCTCACCTCCTGGCCTTGACCACGGCATCGCGACCTGACCCACGGCTGCAACCTGCCTGGGGACTGGGACCTGTCGGCGTAGAGCACCAAGCTACCACGAGGTTGGAAAGGGGAGACCGAGCCGAAGCAGGACATGCATTCATAAATCTTCATAATAAGGACGATATCAACAAAAGGCATTATAGACCCCTTACACGCCCCCCACGGGGTCCATCTCGATTCCTCGCAGGGAACAAAAGAAGGAAGTTTCTAGGAGCCCTATCTACATGCGCCGACACCGCTGACGCCGTCATCAACAGTGGGCCACGGCAGGCCGGTGCCAACCCCATCCAGATCAGTGGCGGCGGCGGCGGCTGGACGCTGCGGCTGCACTCCGGGCACAACGCGAGCTCGGAGGCATGTAGCTGTCGTCGCTCGTCTCCGGAGTCTCGTAGGGCTCGGGAGAGTCGCTGGACTCCCAAGTGCCACCGCTGCTGCCGGAGGAACCACCGGCGAGGCCAGCGGTAGGCCTTGCTCCTGCCGCAGTGCCATCTCGACGACCCCCTCCAGGGTAGCACTCCAAGCAGCGGCCTCCCTCGTCGAAAACCTTGAAGAACATCGTGGAGGCGCCATCGTACTCGAAGTGGATGGCGAGGGTGCCCTCCGTACGGCAAGCCCGGGCGACCTCGCCCCAGCCGCGGGTCATGAAGATCTTGCCCGGGGAGATGACCTCAACCTCCGCCCCTGTCACTAGGGCGTCGCACTCGGCATGCTGCAACCAAAGCTTGAGGGGACCCCTCAGCGGCATCTCGGTGGAGAAGAACTGCGGGAAGTGAATCCAAGTGTACGGAGGCATCACCGCCCACATCACGAGTTCGCGCGAGGAGCCCTCGGCGTGGGTTCCCGGGGCGACGGTGCGCGCCACCACGGCGCGGTGGCCACGGCCTCGACGAGGACGGCGCTGGTCGCCGCCTCTACCTTCGGAGCCCTCGGTCTGAGCATACAAGGGCAGCGAATACCCGGGGGGAGGCCGCTCACACCAAGGCTTTGACACCTCTGGCCTGCGGCGGTGGGCCAGCCTCTTCTTCGGCGGAAGCGGCCCCGGCTCGTCGTGGGTGGCTTTGCCCTTGTCTGTGGCTGAGAACCTCCGAATCGGCGCCATGGGAGTCACTGCGAGCGATGAAGCAATGGAAGAGAAGCGAGCAGAGCAGGAAGAGATGGGCAACGGGGGCTCCGCCCCCGTCCTCATTTATAGCAGCAGAAGGCCAACCGGCGACCCCCACGATCACAGGTAATGATGATTTTTCTCTGCATGTATTAGGGACTCGTCAAGTCGGGCGGTTGCCGAGGCAGCTTGGGGAAGCGGAGATGCCCACGTCCCATCAATCACCATGCGTCAATCGAGGCCGCAGGCTATTGGGGCCCGTGGCGCTCCGCACTTGCCCCTTGGCTTTGCCTCGAAGCCAAGTCCGAGCGCGCCTTGGGCCTGGGGGCTACTGTCGGCGTCCTGGGAACGGGGGTCCCCAGACTTGCCTGCCTACGGCCCACGGCGTGGCTCCACCAGCGGTCCCGTACGGCCCATCTTCATCAGCGAACACTCAAGACCCTCGCGAGGGGCCAAGCCTCGCGAGGCGGACGACGCAAGACCTCCTCGGGGGCGGCCTCACCAGGCTGACTCGCGAGGGGCGGAGAGATCAAGGCGAGGGGCACCTCGCGAGGTCCCTCTGACGCAAGCCATGACGACCAAGGCCAGGCGGGCGCCAGCGCACACAGCATACTCGTTTGCTCTTTGGTGCTAAAGAGGCAAGCGCAGGCGAGGAGTCCCGAGGCATCGGGCAAAGGTTGCCATATCGGTGCAACAAGAACAAGGCCAGTAGGACGGCAGGACGGAGGTCACCGTGGAGCCGAGGACGGCGTCACCACCAGAGCCTTTGGCAGGCGAAGACCACCTTTAGTGATGATAACTTGTACTAGTTGTCTCCCTTCAAATTTAGCCGTTTTTGGATCCCTTCCCGCCTACATTTGGGAAGAGGACTAGGGCCTCTATAAATAGGTCTAGCGACCACAGTACGAGGAAACGGATCTTGGCCCATTCAGATCATCCTCCACCACACAAGCTCACCGAGCTTAAGGACACCCCACCTCAGGAGGTTGTTCTTCCCTTGTCCTTGTTCATCCTCAGCCCAAGAGGCAATCCACCACACCACACTGGAGTAGGGTATTACACGACATCGGTGGCCCAAACCAGTATAAACCCTGTGTCCCTTGTTCTGCGAGTTCGACGTGCTGAGCTTTGAGATTGTGGTGAGAGCGCGAGCTAGGGGGAGGAGAGATCTTTGTGTGCACCCCAGTGTTCGAACCTCAAGGGTTTTGGCGGAACCCGAAATCCGACAGAGTGGATGAGTTCCGTCAGCATGACGGCGTGGTGACGGTGATGGTGAAATGATCCACACAGGGCTTCGCCTAAGCACTACGAAGATATGACCGAGGGTGTAATTTGTGGAGGGGGCGCCGCACACGCCTAACAATTGTTTTTGTGTGTTCTAGGCGCCCCCTCCCCACATATATATAGGTGGGAGGGGGAGGGGAACAGCCTTGGGGTACCCCAAGTAGGAGGAATCCTACTTGGGGGCCTACTCCAATTCGCCCCCCTTACCATATTTTCCGGAGGGGGGAGGAAGGAGGAGGGAGGAGGGAAGGAAGGGGGAGGCCGAATCCCTCCCCTTCCTTCTCTCTTCCCCTCTTTCCTTCCTCCTCTGGTTCGGCCCATATGGGGGGCACAACAGCCCCTGCTGGCTGCTGTGTTTCCCCTCTTGGCCCATTAGGCCCATATCTTTTGCTGGGGGTGCCCGGAACCCCTTCCGGTGACCCGATATGTACCCGGTATCCTCCGGAACACTTCCGGTGTCCCAATATTGTCATCCTATATATCAATATTTACCCCTCGACCATTTCAAGACTCCTCGTCATGTCTGTGATCTCATCCGGGACACTGAACAACATTCGGTCACCAAATCACATAACTCATATAATACAAAATCGTCATCGAACATTAAGCGTGCGGACCCTACGGGTTCGAGAACTATGTAGACATGACCGAGACACCTCTCTGGTCAATAACCAATAGCGAAACTTGAATGCTCATATTGGCTCCTACATACCCTATGAAGATCTTTATCGGTCAAACCGTTATGACAACATACATTATTCCCTTTGTCATCGGTATGTTAGATGCCCGAGATTCAATCGTCGGTATCTTCATACCTAGTTTAATCTCATTACCGGCAAGTCTATTTACTTGTTTCCTAATACATCATCCCGCAACTAACTCATTAGTCACTTTGCTTGCAAGGCTTCTTATGATGTGCATTACCGAGAGGGCCCAGAATACCTCTCGGATACTCGGAGTGACAAATCCTAATCTCGATCTATGCCAACCCAACAAACACCTTCGGAGATACCAGTAGAGCATCTTTATAATCACCTAGTTATGTTGTGACGTTTGATAGCACACAAGGCATTCCTCCGGTATCCGAGAGTTGCATAATCTCATAGTCTAAGGAATATGTATTTGACATGAAGAAAGCAATAGCAATAAAACTGAACGATCAATATGCTAAGCTAACGGATGGGTCATGTCCATCACATCATTCTCCTAATGATGTGATCCCGTTATCAAATGACAACTCATGTCCATGGTTAGGAAACCTTAACCATCTTTGATTAACGAGCTAGTCAAGTAGAGGCTCACTAGGGACACAGTGTTTGTCTATGTATTCACACATGTATTAAGGTTTCCGATCAATACTAGCATGAATAATAACCATTTATCATGAATAAGGAAATATAAAATAACAACTTTATTATTTCCTTCAGTCTCCGACTTGCACTAGAGTCAATAATCTAGATTAGATAGTAATGATTCTAACACCCATGGAGTCTTGGTGCTGATCATGTTTTGCTCGCGAGAGAAGTTTAGTCAACAGGACTACCACATTCAGATCAGTATGTATTTTGCAAATTTCTATGTCTACAATGCTCTGCGTGGAGCTACTCTAGCTAATTGCTCCCACGTTCAATACGTATCTAGATTGAGACTTAGAGTCATCTAGATTAGTGTCAAAGCTTGCATCGACGTAACTCTTTACGACGAACTCTTTATCACCTCCATAACCGAGAAACATTTCCTTAGTCCTCTTTAAGGTAACTAAGGATAATTTTGAGTTTTTGACCACTGTCCAGTGATCTATTCCTGGATCACTATTGTACCCCCTTTCCAAACTCATGGCAAGGTACACAATAGGTCTGGTATACAGCATGGCATACTTTATAGAACCTATGGCTTAGGCATAGGGAATGACTTTCATTCTCTCTCTATCTTCTGCCGTGGTCGGGTTTTGAGTCTTGCTCAACTTCAAACCTTACAATTCAAGCAATAACTCCTTTGACTGATCCATTTTGAACTCCTTCAAAATCTTATCAAGGTATGTACTCATCGAAAGTCTTATCAAGCATCTTGATCTATCTCTATAGATCTTGATGCCCAATATGTAAGAAGATTCACCGAGGTCTTTCTTTGAAAAACTCCTTTCAAACACTCCTTTATGCTTTCCAGAAAATTCTACATCATTTCCGATCAACAATATGTCATTCACATATACTTATCAGAAAGGCTGTAGTGCTCCCACTCACTTTCTTGTAAATACAGGCTTCACCGCAAGTCTGTATAAAACTATATGTTTTGATCAACTTATCAAAGTGTATATTCCAACTCCGGGATGCTTGCACCAGTCCATAGATGGATCGATGGAGCTTGCTCATTTTGTTAGCACCTTTAGGATTGAAAAATCTGGTTGCATCATATACAACTCTTCTTTAATAAATCCATTAAGGAATGCAGGTTTGATATCCATTTGCCAGATTCCATAAAATGCGGCAGTTGCTAACATGATTTGGACGGACTTAAGCATCGATACGAGTGAGAAAATCTCATCGTAGTTAACACCTTGAACTTGTCGAAAACATTTTGCGACAATTCGAGCTTTGTAGATAGTAACACTACCATTAGCGTTTGTTTTCCTCTTGAAGATCCATTTATTTTGAATGGCTTGTCGATCATCGGGCAAGTCCACCAAAGTCCACACTTTGTTCTCATACATGGATCCTATCTCAGATTTCATGGCCTCAAGCCATCTGTCGGAATCTGGGCTCATCATAGCTTCTTCATAGTTCGTAGGTTCGCCGTGGTCTAATAACATGACTTCCAGGACAGTATTACCGAACCAAACAGGTGCGGAACATGCTCTGTTCGTCCTATGAGGTCTAGTAGTAATTTGATCCGAAGTTTCATGATTATCATCATTAGCTTCCTCTCTAGTTGGTGTAGGCATCATGGGAACAGATTTCACTGATGTGCTACTTTCCAATTCGAGAGAAGGTACAATTACCTCATCAAGTTCTACTTTCCTCCCACTCACTTCTTTCAAGAGAAACTCCTTCTCTAGAAAGGTTCCATTCTTGGCAACAAAGATCTTTCCTTCGGATCTATGGTAGAAGGTGTACCCAATTGTTTCCTTAGGGTATCCTATGAAGATGCACTTCTCTGATTTGGGTTCGAGCTTATTAGGCTGAAGCCTTTTGACATATGTGTCGCAACCCCAAACTTTAAGAAACGACATCTTAGGTTTCTTGCCAAACCACGGTTGATACGATGTCTACGTGAATGCAGTTGTCTCTAATGCATAACCCCAAAATGATAGTGGTGAATCGGTAAGAGACATCATAGATCGCACCATATCTAATAAAGTACGGTTATGACGTTCAGACACACCATTACGATGTGGTGTTCCAGGTGGCGTGAGTTGTGAAACTATTCCACATTGTTTTAAATGAAGACCAAACTTGTAACTCAAATATTCACCCCCTCGATCAGATCGTAGAAACTTTATTTTCTTGTTACGATGATTCTCCACTTCACTCTGAAATTCTTTGAACTTTTCAAATGTTTCAGACTTGTGTTTCATTAAGTAGATATACCCATATCTGCTCAAATCATCTGTGAAGGTCAGAAAATAACGATACCCGCCGCATGCCTCAACACTCATCGGACTGCATACATCGGTATGTATTATTTCCAATAAGTCATTAGCTCGCTCCATTGTTCTGGAGAACGGAGTGACAACCCACGAGTATAGGGGATCGCAACAGTTTTCGAGGGTAGAGTATTTAACCCAAATTTATAGATTCGACACAAGGGGAGCCAAAGAATATTTGTAAGTATTAGCAGCTGAGTTGTCAATTCAACCACACCTGGAGATTAATTATCTGCAGCAAAGTGATTAGTAGGAAAGTAGCATGATAGTTTTGATAATAGTAGCAGTAGCAATAGTAACGGTAACAGTGATAGCAGTGATTTTGTAGCAAGTGCAATAGTAATGATAGTAGCAGTAACTTAGCAAGAACAATATAAGAGAAATTCGTAGGCATTGGATCGATGATTCGTTGGATGATATTCATCATGTGACAGTTATAACCTAGGGCAATACGGCACTAGCTCCAGTTCATAAATATAATGTAGGCATTTATTCCGTAAATAGTCATACGTGCTTATGGAAAGAACTTGCATGACATATTTTGTCCTACCCTCCCGTGGCAGCGGGGTCCTATTGGAAACTAAGGGATATTTAGGCCTCCTTTTAATAGAGAACCGGAACAAAGCATTAACACACGGTGAATACATGAACTCCTCAAACTACGGTCATCACCGGGAGTGGTCCCGACTATTGTCACTTCGGGGTTGCCGGATCATAACACGTAGTAGGTGACTATAACTTGCAAGATCGATCTAGAACATAGATATAATGGTGATAACATAAACGGTTCAGATCTGAAATCATGGCACCCTGGCCCAAAGTGACAAGCATTAAGCATGGCAAAGTCATAGAAACATCAATCTCAGAACATAGTGGATACTAGGGATCAAGCCCTAACAAAACTAACTAGATTACATGATGAATCTCATCCAACTCCTCACCAACTAGTGAGCCTACGAAGGAATTACTCACTCCCGGTGGGGAGCATCATGGAATTGGCAATGGAGAAGGGTTGGCGATGACGAAGATCGAAGATCCCCTTCTCCAAAGCCCCAAACAGATTCCAGATCTGGCCTCCCGATGAAGAACAGGAGACGACGGCGGCTCCGTCTCGTGGAACGCGATAATTCTTCCTCCTTATTTTTTCTGAAAAATGTGATTTTATAGCATCGGTTTCAGGGTCTGCGGGGCCACCAGGTGGGGACAACCCACCTGGGCGCGCCTGCAGGGAGGGGGCGCGCCCTGGTGGGTTGTGCCCACCCAGGTGCCCCCGTCCGGTGGTTCTTGACTCCAGAAATTCTCTTTTATTGTATAAAAAATCCTTGCAAAGTTTCTTCCATTTTGAGAACTTTTATTTCTGCACAAAAAACAACACCATGGTAGTTCTGCTGAAAACAACGTCAGTCCGGGTTAGTTTCATTCAAATCATGCAAATTAGAGTCCAAAACAAGAGGAAAAGCATTAGGAAAAGTAGATACGACGGAGACGTATCAACTCCCCCAAGCTTAAACCTTGGCTTGTCCTTAAGAAATTCAGTTGATAAACGGAAAGTGAAAAAGAAAATCTTTTACGAACTCTTTTGCTCTTGTTTGCATAAATAAGCTTAAACATCAGCCAATATTATAACTAACCATGCCGACAATAACTGCTAAAAAATATATTAACTCATATCAATGACATAATCAGCTAGCGAGCAATAATAAGATATTTCAAATAGCAACACGTTATCAAAACAACCATGATATAATATGACAATAGTGGTATCTCGCTAGCCCTTTCTGAGACCGCAAAACATAAATGCAAAGCACCACCAAAGTTCAAGCAGCGACTAAACATTGTAATTCATGGTAGAAAAGATCCAGTCATGATGCACCCAACATTAGCTACACACAATGCATCAGCATGACAGCAGTGCTCTCAGGTTCTGGCGCTTATTTTAGAAGGTGATGACACAACATAAAAGTAAATAGATAGTCCCTTCGTAGAGAGAAGCAGTGATTTGCAGAGGTCCCAGAGATCAAGTTTTTAAAACAGAGGTAAATGAAATTTTGAGAGGTGCACCCTTCTTGTTTACTTTGCGACCATCAGTTATCTATATCTTCCTTGCTAAACACGCTAGTGGCGGTTCCCAAGCGATAATGTAAAGGTTATTACTCCATAGGAGTTTTTGTTTGATTATTTGTAAGCTTAATTCGTTTTGCAGTTTGGGACTGGGCATCCCTATTACTGCCCTTTTCTCGTGCAATGGCGAGTGAATAAACACTCAACCTGAGAATAACCCGCTTAGCATGGAAGATACCGACTACCTCATGTCGTTCTATGAACAATCGAGGCGGCACACAAAAAGGATATTTATTTGAAGTTTTTAGAGATGGCACATGCAAATTTACTTAGGATGGCGGGGTAATACCGGATATAGGTAGGTATGGTGGACTCTTATGGAATTACTTGGGTTTCAGGTTTTGGATGTACAAGCAGAATTCCCACTTAGTACAGGCGAAGGTGTCAGAGTAAATGGCCACGGGTAGCCTAACCGACTCCCCCTGGCTCTTCGAAAAATTATCAGGCCGTTCAGGCCTTCAAGCATACAAAGCATAGGGCCGCCTTCCCCCGGCCGGCTATCCCCAGGGCCGACTCCCAGAAGGCGACCCAGCCTCAGAAACCTCCCCCAAGAAAGATACAAGATAGCCGACTCCAGGGAGCCGGCCCCAAGAGGACCGACTCCCAGAAGCCGGCCATGAAGAAAGCCGACTCCCAGAAGCCGACCATGAAGAAAGTTGGCCAAGACTGCACCTACTAAGACTGTACCCACGTAACAGCGATAGGATGGGGCGTGGCCGCAGTACAGCCCACTACCCCCGAATCCCGGAATGGGCATGGCCACAGGGCGCCGTACGGGCCAGACATCCCCCGTCCGGCGCGGCACTGTAGCCATGTTGGCCTCAATGTCACCCACGACAGGTGCCAGTACGGCCCGTGGGCGGCGGGCCCCTTTGCCAGAGAGACATCTGAAGACGGCCTGGCCTCCTCTAGTCGGCCAGGGATGTGGCCGGCTCCCAATAGCCGGCTACCTCCCTCCCTCGAAGCATGCGCCCATTAAGGAGACAAGACGAGGTAAGGCTACAGTGAGAGCTCGCAAGGCGGTGACATTGTAGCCACGCTTACCTCGACAAAGCCCTCATCATCAGAGGCGAGGCAACAGTAACCAGCCGCCGACAAAGCCCCCAAGCAGTGGGGCCGGCCTGCCGGCCAAGAGGCCGGCAGCCGGCGGGCCCCAATGACCGGCGGAGAAGCTGGCGAGCATAGACACTGACGGCTGGGACCCGCGCCCAGCCGGATTACCATTGTACCCCTAGGGGGTAGGCCTATATAAACCCCCCAGGACACCCATGCAAAGGGTTGATCTCATAGAATTCCACACACCGCATAGAGAGAAAAGGAGAGCTAGCCTTGCTCTTCTTCTTCCTCTAGCCAAACAGCTCAAGGAGCACTTGTAGCTACTTGTATTGATCTAGTGATGATGCGGAGACCCCGCAAAGCAGGACTAGGGGTGTTATCTCCACGGAGAGCCCCAAACCTGGTTAAGATCCGCCGGCGTGCATGTCTTCGCCTCATCCCGTTTCTAGGCACCGGCGATGTTTTACTGGCTCCCACAATGATAAGCCACCCGGTTGCATATGTTGCACCTACCACCCGACAGAAGGCTAGCAAACAAGGTTGAGAAGCGGCCAGCTAGAGAGCAACAACGGTCATGAACATGCATTATGCATAAGTAACATTGGACACTAGCATGAGTAGCTAGGATATGAACACCATGAACATAAATATCATAGAGGCTATGTTGGTTTTGATTCAACTACATGCATGAACATGTGCCAAGTCAAGCCACTCCAACATTCAGAGGAGGATACTATATCATCATACTACATCACAATCATTTTAATGTAATGTTGACATCCAAGATAAATCATTATCCACGCCTAGCTACTTATGCATGGCATGAGAAACTATAATCTCTAATTGTCATTGCAAACATGTTTAATCATAATGAGCTGAATCATGGATACTAGGTTAAACATATTTACAAAAATAGAACAAGTCAAGTTCATACCCGTTTGTCTCTGCCACGGCCAGTTCATCAAATATCGTCATTATTGCCTTTCACTTGCACAACCAAACGATATGAAAATAATAATAGTGCAAGAGCCATGGACTAAGCTGGAATCTGCAAACATTTTATTCAATAGGAGAAGACAAGATAGAATGGACTCTTTGTTAGATCAACAATAATGCATATGAGAGCCACTCAACATTTTCATCGTGGTCTTATCCTCAGTACGACTCAATAAAAAGAAAAGAAATTCAGAGGAACACACTGAAATATTTTTGGAGTTTTTGATTTTCTTGAACAAGCAAATAAAAAGGGAAAAGCAAAAACGAGAAAAACTATTTACACGGGAAAGCTCCCAACAAGGAAATCTTTTTGGGTTTCCTTTTTAGTGCTACCGCAATTTAAACTAGGAAGAAAAATAAAAAAGAAGCAGGAAATATTTTTGTATTTTCTCAAAGTTTTTCAAACACACAAGAAGAAAGCAAGAAAATAAATTTAGCATGGGTAATACAATGAAAGAGTTGGACACCGACAACTGGAATGAAATGTGTGATCATGAATGAAATGTCGGTGGAAATACGTACTCCCCCAAGCTTAGGCTTTTGGCCTAACTTGGTAATCAGTAGTCGAAGAAGCCATGGGGTCCCATGTTGAAATGCTGAGGAGCGGGCACCTGTGGATCCCACTGCTGAGGCTCCTCCTGTGATGCAGCTAGGTTGTTCCGGTAGGCGACAATGTCCGCAGGCATAATCCTGCATCTGCCCCTAGCAATAGGATCAAACAAAGTAGGTGCAGGCAATGGAATAATATCACGAGTGTTCACATTGAAAACCAGGTTATAAGGAATAGGAATGTTAGGGTAATCACCTGCAATGAACTGGTGGTATACTGATAACCCACAAGTATAGGGGGTCGCAACAGTTTTCGAGGGTAGAGTATTCAACCCAAATTTATTGATTTAACACAAGGGGAGCCAAAGAATATTTGTAAGTATTAGCAGCTGGGTTGTTAATGCAGCCACACCTGGAGATTAATTATTTATAGCAAGCTGATCAGCAGCAAAGTAGTATGATAGTTTTGATAATAGTAGCAGTAGCAATAGCAACGGTAACAGTGATAGCAGTGATAACTTAGTAAGAACAATATAAGAGAAATTTGTTGGCATTAGATCAGCGATTCATTGGATGATATTCATCATGTGACAGTTATAACCTAGGGCGATACGGCACTAGCTAAAGTTCATAAATATAATGTAGGCATCTATTCCGTAAATAGTCATATGTGCTTATGGAAAGAACTTGCATGACATCTTTTGTCCTACCCTCCCGTGGCAGTGGGGTCCTATTGGAAACTAAGGGATATTAAGGCCTCCTTTTAATAGAGAACCGGAACAAAGTATTAACACATGGTGAATACATGAACTCCTCAAACTACGGTCATCACCGGGAGTGGTCCCGACTATTGTCACTCCGGGGTTGCCGGATCATAACATGTAGTAGGTCACTATAACTTGCAAGATCAATCTAGAACGTAGATATAATGGTGATAACATAAACGGTTCAGATCTGAAATCATGTCACCCTGGCCCAAAGTGACAAGCATTAAGCATGGCAAAGTCATAGCAACATCAATCTCAGAACATAGTGGATACTAGGGATCAAGCCCTAACAAAACTAACTAGATTACATGATGAATCTCATCCAACTCCTCACCGACCAGCGAGCCTATGAAGGAATTACTCACTCCCGGTGGGGAGCATCATGGAATTGGCGATGCAAAAGGGTTGGTGATGACGAAGAGCGAAGATCCCCCTCTCCGGAGCCCCAAACGAACTCCCGATCTGGCCTCCCGATGAAGAACAGGAGGTAACGGCGGCTCCGTCTTCTAGAAAATGATAATTCTTTCTCCCTGATTTTTTCTGGAAATATGTGATTTTATAGCGTCGGTTTCAGGGTTTGCGGGGCCAGCAGGTGGGGACAACCCACCTAGGCGCGCCTGGAGGGGGGCGCGCCCTGGTGGGTTGTGCCCACTCAGGTGCCCCCTCCGGTGGTTCTTGGCTCCAGAAATTATCTTTTATTATATAAAAAATCCTCGCAAAGTTTCGTTCCATCCCGAGAACTTTTATTTCTGCACAAAAAACAACACCATGGTAGTTCTCCTGAAAACAGCGTCAGTCCGGGTTAGTTTCATTCAAATCATGCAAATTAGAGTCCAAAACTAGAAGAAAAGCAATAGGAAAAGTAGATACGACGGAGACGTATCATATTCCATGGCCGCTCGATCTAGATGAACCTTGGGCAAAGGATAATCATGCTGGCGCATCTGAACGTTAATGTGAGATGCCAAGTGAGTACATAAATACCACCATGTATTTTACCCTTGGATTTATTAATGTGGAGGCAATGTGCCATGATACGTCTTAATCGTATCTATAATTTTTTATTGTTTCATGTCAATATTATTCCACTTTCACATACTTTTGGCAACTTTGTATATGATTTATTGGACTAACCTATTGATCTAGTGCCCAGTGTTAGTTCCTGTTTTCTGCATGTTTTTTGTATCGCAGAGTATCCATATCAAACAAAGTCCAAACGCAATAAAATTTCACGAAGAATTATTTGGGAATATATGTGATTTTTCAGAGTTGGAATCACCGCAAACGGAGGCCCACACAGCCCACAAGACACCAGGGCACGCCAGAGGCCCCTGGCGCACGGTGGTGGGTTGTGCCCTCCTCATACATCGGTTGGAGCTCTACTTTGGGCGCAAGGAATCTTATATCTGGAAAAAATCGTGTTAAAATCTCAGCGCAATTGGAGTTACGGATCTCCGGGAATATAAAAACAGTTTTCGGCTAGATCTGAAAAACGCGAAACAGAAGACAACAGAGAGGGAGATCCAATCTCGGAGGGGCTCGCGCCCCTCCGCCACCATGGAGACCAAGGACCAGAGGGGGAACCCTCCTCCCCATCTAGGGGGGAGGCCAAGGATGAATAAGAAGTAGGGGGCTCTCTCCCCCTCGCTTCCGGTGGTGCGGGAGTGCCACCCGGGCAAACATCAGGATGACGATCTACATCAACAATCTTGCTACCGTCAACACCAACTCTCTCCCCCTCTATGCAGCAGTGTAACACCTCTTCTCCCCGCTGTAATCTCTACTTAAACATGGTGCTCAACTCCATATATTATTTCCCAATGATCTATGGTTATCCTATGATGTTTGAGTAGATCCGTTTTGTCCTGTGGGTTAATCGTGATCTTGGTAGGTATGATTGTATATTATATTTATGGTGCTGACCTACAGTGCCCTCCATCTTGCGCAAACGTGAGGGGCCCCCGCTGTATGGTGTTGCAATATGTTCATGGTTCGCTTATGGTGGGTTGCGAGAGTGACAGAAACTTAAACCCGAGTAGGTGGGGTATGTCGTATGGGAATAAAGAGGACTTGATACTTAATGCTATGGTTGGGTTTCATGACCTTAATGATCTTTAGTAGTTGCGGATGCTTGCTAGAGTTCCAATCATAAGTGCATATGATCGAAGTAGAGAAATTATGTTAGCTCATGCCTCTCCCTCATATAAAGTTGCAAGAATGATTACTGGTACTTGTTATCGATTGCCTAGGGACAAATAACTTTCTTGTTGACAAAAGCTCTCTACTAAAACTAACTTAGTTGTGTGTTTATCTAAACAACCCCTAGATTTTATTTACGTGCTCTTTATTATCTTGCAAACCTATCCTATCACACCTACAAAGTACTTCTAGTTTCATACTTGTTCTAGGTAAAGCGAACGTCAGGCACGCGTAGAGTTGTATCGGTGGTCGATAGAACTTGAGGGTATATTTGTTCTACCTTTAGCTCCTCGTTGGGTTCGACACTCTTATTTATCGAAAAAGGCTACAAACGATCCCCTATACTTGTGGGTTATCAAGACCTTTTTCTGGCGCCATTGCCTGGGAGCAATAGCGTGGGGTGAATATTCCCGCGTGTGCTTGTTTGCTTTTGCTTTATCACTAAGTAGTTTTTATTTTCTGTTCTAAGTTGTTCTCTATCTTTAGTTATGGATATGGAACACGAAACACCAAAAAATTAGTGGTACTTGCTACTCATGGAGATGAGGAACCTCCTAAAACCCTCGATGCTTGTTATGTGAAAAATATTATGCACTACTTTGATAATCCTGAGAAAACCCCATTCAACTTGATAATGGGAGTAACATTGGATCAACGTGAATACTTTAGGGATTATCCTTGACTCAAAAGGGAAAACTTTTATGGGATGAAATTGAAATGTTGCAATGGTATGCTTGGAATCTATGCTTGAGATATGATTATACTTGTTGCTCTAAGATTGAGGTTTCACACCTTCCCTATTCATGCGAATTTAATGATAATGAAACCTTGGCTTCTTATGCTAGAGGTATATATGATTATTATGATGTGGAACGAATAGAAGAATTTGTTGTGTTTAAGGGTGCATATGAAATTGAATCTTTGTTTGAAAAGTTTGAAGATTTTAATGATTCAGTTTATAGACCTGAAAATCTTGCTATCCTTAAATATTGCTATGATAATTATAAGTACAATTATGATATTGATGTATTTATTGAGAATAACTCCGCTGTCCAAGAAAAGACTAATATTTTGCAGGAGTTTACGGAAGAAGAAATTGATGAAACTGCAAGCTCATTGGATGAAAAAGATGATGAGCAGAGCGAAGAACAAATGGAGGAAGAACGGATTGATCACCCATGCCCACCTTATAATGAGAGTAACTCTTCAACTCATACATTATTTAATTTCCCTTCGTTCTTACCGACGGATGAATGCTATGATGATTGCTATGATCCCGTTGATTCATTTGAAATATCCCTTTTTGATGAACTTTATGCTTGCTATGCTTGTGGCCAAGATGCCAATATGAGTTATGCTTATGGAGATGAACTTGCTATAGTATCTTATGTTAAGAACGAAATTGTTGCTATTGCACCCACACATGATAGTCATATTATCTTTTTGACTTCTCCCAACTACACTATACCGGAGAAGTTTGCTCTTGTTAAGGATTATATTGATGGGTTGCCTTTTACCGTTGCACATGATGATTTTGATGAATATAATATGCATGTGCTTGCTGCTCCTACTTGCAATTACTATGAGAGAGGAACTATATCTCCACCTCTCTATGTTTCCAACACGATAAAATTGCAAGAACCTGCTTATGCTATGTATTGGCCTTTACTTGATGTGCATGAATTGTTCTTGTATGACATGCCGATGCATAGGAAGAGAGTTAGACTTCGTCATTGCTTGATATATGTTGCTTTGTGCTCACTACTAAATGCCAAATCATTGCTAATTAAAATTGGCTTTGATATACCTTGGGATCCGGGTGGATCCATTACTTGAGAACTTTATGCCTAGCTTAATGGCTTTAAAGAAAGCGCTGCCAGGGAGACAACCCGGAAGTTTTAGAGAGTCATTTATTTCTGTTGAGTGCTTTTATAAAGTTTAAAAACAAAAAAAATATAGAGGGGAACACAAAACTTTTCGAAAAGGAAAAGTGAAAGTGAAAGAGACAAGCATTGTTGAAGTGGGGGAGCTCCTTGAACTTTGTTCATGCTCACGGAAACTTTGTGAATCTTAATTACAGAAACTTTTCAACAAAAATAATTATCCCCTTGTACAATTCCATTGTATTATAAAAATAATGTGCCAAGATTTGCCTTTAGGATGATTAGATTGATTGTTGGTTCGTGCGGTGCAAAACAGAAACTTTGGCTGTAGTGCACGATTTTACATTTTTTACTGTATGTCAAACGGTTCTAGAACTTTTTGCACTGTCTTTATATACAAATGTTTTATTTTTCCTAATTTTTCAGAATTTCTGGAGTACTAGAAGTATGGTGAATGTTCAGATTACTACAGACTGTCCTGTTTAAGACAGATTCTGTTTTTGATGCACTATTTTGCTCGTTTTGATGAAACTATCGATTCTATTAGTGGATTAAGCCATGAAAAAGTTATATTACAGTAGCTACAATGCAAAAACAAAATATGAGTTGGTTTGCAACAGTACTTAGAGTAGTGATTTGCTTTATTATACTAACGGATCTTACCGAACTTTCTGTTGTGTTTTGTGTGGATGAAGTGATCAAAGATCGAGGAGGTTTCGATCTGAGGAGAAGGAGGAGAGGCAAGAGATCAAGCTTGGGGATTCCCAAGGCACCCCAAGTAAATATTCAAGGAGACTCAAGTGTCTAAGCTTGGGGATGCCCCGGAAGGTATCCCATCTTTCTTCAACGAGTATCGGTATGTTTACGGTTTTGTTTCGTTCACATGATATGTGCAGATCTTGGAGCGTCTTTTGCATTTAGCTTTTGCATTTTTATTTTATTCACCATGCTGGTATGAGATAGTCCATGGTTGATTTATAGAATGCTCATTGCACTTCACTTATATCTTTTGAGTATGGCTTTATAGAATGCTTCATGTGCTTCACTTATATCATTTGAAGTTTGGATTGCCTGTTTCTCTTCACATGGAAAACCGTTGTTTGAAGAATGCTCTTTTGCTTCACTTACATTTGTTAGAGCATGGTGTTTTGTAGAAAGAATTAAACTCTCATGCTTCACTTATATCTATTTAGAGAGTCAGCAGGGATTGGTCAATTGCATGGTTAGTCATAAAATCCTACATAGAACTTGTGGATCACTGAATATGATATGTTTGATTCCTTGCAATAGTTTTGCGATATAGAGATGGAATATGTGGGAGATACTAGTAAATGGTTACGTTTAGTAAGAATATTGGTGTTAAGGTTTGTGATTCCTGAAGCATGCACGTATAGTCTCTCGTTATGCTATGATGTTGGAGCATGATTTATTATTGATTGTCCTCCTTATGAGTGGCGGTCGGGGACGAGCGATGGTCTTTTCCTACCAATCTATCCCCCTAGGGGCATGCATAGTAGTACTTTTCTTCGAGGGCAAATAAACTTTTGCAATAAGTATATGAGTTCTTTATGACTAATGTGAGTCCATGGATTATACACACTCTTACCTTTCCGCAATTTGCTAGCCTCTACGGTACCGTGCATTGCCCTTTCTCACATCGAGACGTGGTGCAAACTTCGCAGGTGCATCCAAACTCCATGATATGATACGCTCTATCACACATAAGCCTTATTATATCTTCCTCAAAACAGCCACCATACCTACCTATTATGGCTTTTCCATGGCCATTCCGAGATATATTGCCATGCAACTTCCACCGCTTCCGTTTGATGACTTGACCATTCATTGTCATATTGCTTTGCATGATCATATAGCTGACATAGTAGTTGTGGCTCAGCCACCGTTCATCATATTTCATACATGTTATGCTAGATCATTGCACATCCTGGTACATTGCCAAAGGCATTCATATAGAGTCATATTTTGTCATAGGTATCGAATTGTAATTTTTATTTCTTTTGAGTTATAAGTAAATAGAAGTGTGATGATCATCATTATTCATTTTTAGAGCAGTGCCCCAGTGAGGAAAGGATGATGGAGACTATGATTCCCCCACAAGTCGGGATGAGACTTCGGACAATGAGAGAAAAAAATATAAAAAGAAAAAAAAGAAGAAAATAAAAAATAAAAAATAAAATAAAAAAATAAAAAAACAAAGAGAGAAGGGGCATTGTTACTATCCTTTACCACACTTGTGCTTCAAAGTAGCACCATGTTTTTCATATGGAGAGTCTCCTATGTTGTCACTTTCATATACTAGTGGGAATTTTTCATTATAGGATTAGATGCACACCCACTTAGTTTTCATATTGAGATTTCATACACTTATAGATCTTAGTGCATTCGTTGCATGGCAATCCCTACTCCTCATGTTGATATCAATTGATGGGCATCTCCATAGCCCATTGGTTAGCCGCATCGATGTGAGACTTGCTACCTCTTGAGCTTGCGTTGGTTTTTCCCTTGAAGAGGAAAGGGTGATGCAGCAAAGTAGCGTAAGTATTTCCCTCAGTTTTTGAGAACCAAGGTATCAATCCAGTAGGAGACTACACGCAAGTCGCCTCGTGCCTACACAAACAAATAAGAACCTTGCAACCAACGTGATAAAGGGGTTGTCAATCCCTTCACGGCCACTTGCAAAAGCGAGATCTGATAGAGATAATAAGATACATATTTTTGGTATTTTTATGATATAGATTGAAAGTAAAGATTGCAAAAATAAACGGCGACAGAAATAGCAAGTTGGCGGGAGATTAATATGATGGAAAATAGACCCGGGGGCCATAGGTTTCACTAGTGGCTTCTCTCAAGATAGCATAAGTATTACGGTGGGTGAACAAATTACTATCGAGCAATTGATAGAAAAGTGCATAGTTATGAGAATATCTAGGCATGATCATGTATATAGGCATCACGTCCACGACAAGTAGACCGAAACGATTCTGCATCTACTACTATTACTCCACACATCGACCGACTCCTGCCTGCATCTAGAGTATTAAATTCATAAGAACAGAGTAACGCATTAAGAAAGATAACATGATGTAGAGGGATAAACTCAAGCAATATGATATAAACCCCATCTTTTTATCGTCGATGGCAACAATACAATATGTGCCTTGCTGCCCCTGCTGTCACTGGGAAAGGACACCGCAAGATTGAACCCAAAGCTAAGCACTTCTCCCATTGCAAGAAAGATCAATCTAGTAGGCCAAACCAAACTGATAATTCGAAGAGACTTGCAAAGATAACAAATCATACATAAAAGAATTCAGAGGAGATCCAAATATTGTTCATAGATAATCTTGATCATAAACCCACAATTCATCGGATCTTGACAAACACACCGCAAAAAGAATCACATCGAATAGATCTCCAAGAAGATCGAGGAGAACTTTGTATTGAGATCCAAAGAGAGAGAAGAAGTCATCTAGCTAATAACTATGGACCCGAAGGTCTGTGGTAAACTACTCACACACCATCGGAGAGGCTATGGTGTTGATGTAGAAGCCCTCCGTTATCGATTCCCCCTCCGGCGGAGCACCGGAAAAGGCCCCAAGATGGGATCTCACGGGTACAGAAGGTTGCGGCGGTGGAAATAGGGTTTCGTGGTGCTCCTGGATGTTTTCGGGGTATATGGGTATATATAGGAGGAAGAAGTAGGTCGGTGGAACTGCGAGGGCCCCACAAGGGTGGGGGGCGCGCCCTGGGGGCAGGCGTGCCTCCCTGCCTCGTGGCCTCCTCGCTTCTTTCTTGACGTCCACTCCAAGTCCTCTGGATCACGTTTGTTCCAAAAATAACTCTCCCGAAGGTTTCATTCCGTTTGGACTCC
>NC_057802.1:356977938-356982149 GCF_018294505.1 Triticum aestivum | reverse complement strand
ACTAGTCTAGACTCACGGTCGACGAGTCGACATGGCGACGAGTGGACGTGAGTTAAGCAGCAGGCAGTCAGGGGAGGAGCACAAGTGCACAACAGCAGCAGCAACCAGGGGAGGAGGGGAGGAGCACACCACCAGCAGCAGTAACCAGGGCCAACTGAGAGATGGGCCACTGGTTATGCACTTTCATGTGGCCCAAAAGCCCATCTAGTAGCTATATACTCCTCCCGTGACCTAATCCACCATCCACACTCCCTCCTCCCTCACCACAGTCGCCACACATTCTGTTGCCACTCTCTTGCCACCAGTCCACCACTCCTCCTCCCAGCGATGGATCTCTCAACTCCCCCGCAGCAGCTCTCTTGCCACCGCTCCTCCTCCCAGCCCGCTCCTCTTGCCGCTTCAGCTTCAGCAGCAGCAGCAACGCGGCGGTGAGGGCGTAGCAGCAGCGAGGCAGCACAGCAGCAGCACGGCGACGGGAGAGTGCTCCAGATCCAACGCTGCCTCGAGTCGTTTGACCCAAAAACCGCGACTAGTCGTGAGTCGCTCGACTCATCCCAGGAGTAGAGTCGAGAGGCTGAGTCGGCCCTGGAACTGCGACTCGTCGAGTACTCGAGTGACTCGAAATCCATGGGCTGAATTGGCGTGTCCGGTGGCTGCTCGAACCTTCCCAAGTTTGAGGATGACTAGTGGTTGGGGCGCCACCCTGTGGCGCCGCTTGAGATGAAGTTGTGCGTACATTTTCATTTGAAAAGAATACATAGGGTCCTCGCCTCCGCTACAAAAACATCTCAAAAGAAAAGATCTCACTTTCATCTAAAAAAGAAGTAAAAAAATACCACCGCAGCCTACTAGCGAGTGCCACTTTGCATAACCCTCCATTTAAAAAATAACAAAGGTCCTCACCTCCATCTAAAAAGAAAAAAATACATTTATAAAATAATCCACACCTTCATCTAAAAAAATTTCAAAATATTTCTCAATGCGGCCAACCAGCTTGCGCCACGTGGCATAGCTGGTTGGCCGCCCTTCATGCGTAGCTTAATGTGTTCCATTTGTGGGAACTTGAACGCCCGAACTAGTTCACGTAAATTTGCCCCGTTGGATGGCAACAAGTGATGGAGCACACTAGTCACATTTGCAGACAATTTGATGACTTCGTGTGTTTTTTTTAGAAAATGAGGATGACCCCCGGCCTCTGCATCAGAAAGATGCATGCGGCAATTTTATTGATTATTCTCGAGGACCTTACAAAGTAGAACAGCAATATCCTGAATCCGCCATTTTGGCAACATCTGCCGCTACTTCTATCCAGATGATGAAAGGGTGCAAGCCGGGAAACATACTCAGTCCTCTTACCTAAGCCTAACATCTAAAGCAGGCCCCGACCGAGCCATCTACCGGGTCCGGGGCATAAACCGGTCCGCACTCATATTTGCCATCGCCGCCATCTTCCACTGGCCCATCTTTAGAGCAGATTGAGGTGTCAACCTTGGCAGGTCCTCCGCCGTCGACGCCACCATGACGCCAAACGACGACATCCACCTACACGAGCCTTGGAAGGTCCTCCGCTATGGACACCACCATGACGCCAAATGACGACCTTCACCTACGTGAGTCCATCTCCAAGCAACGGACGTAGATCCATGCTAGGATAGGTCCGCACCACCGCCGTCGCCCACCACCCACAAGCGCCACCCAACCCCAAGGTTCCCAAAGCGGCACCTTCAAGAAGGGAACGGCGCCATGAGCGCCACCGCCGCCCAACAAAGTTAGGGCTTTCGCCCGGAAGACCTAGGGGAAGGGGAAGTGAGGAGATCAGTCCATACCGACGCCTCCAAGGAGGGGAACGGCGCCCTAGGCGTCGCCGTCGGCACGGTCGGCCATGGCCGGCCAGGGATTTCGCCCGAACTAGATCCCCGCCACCAGCAGCGCCTCCTATACAGAACCGGCGACCAAAAAAAGCGCGGCCCGACCAGGCTGGCCCGCACGCCGAACAAGGGAGGAGGGGAGGCGCCAGATCGCGCGCACCGACCGCCACGGAAGCTGCCGCCAGCCGCCAACAACCATCGGTCCCGCCGCCCGCGCGGCCAGGACGCCAGATCGACCACCCGCACGGCTGCTCGCTGGAGCCTGCCGTGCCTCGCCAAAGGAGCCGCCGCTCCAGATCCGGGACTCCCCACGCAGGGGCAGGGCAGCAGAGACCCCGCCGCCACCATCCTTAGCGCCCAGGGCTTGCCCGACGGCTGCCTCAGGCGGCGACGAGGAGGTGGGGCGAGGTGGGGATGGGGCCGCGGCGGCGCGGCTAGGGTTCCCCCGCTGTCGCCAGGGGAAGCAACGCGAGGGTGGCGAGAGGGAAGATTGGCCGGGGGATGACTTCATGTGGTTGCCCTGAACAAACTACAGTGCACAAGACAACACGGCGCGTTCTAGAATGTATGCATGCAGTTCTCGAAAGATTTCAGAGATGCCTATCACATCACTAAACCAGTGAACCAGATGCCTTGATCATTCTTTCTTCATTTTGTCAGTCTAAAAACAGTGAAAAACTGTGCAAACATCTGTAGCGAGCATGTAGCTTTCTCATCACCTGGTGGCAAAATTTCGTGTTTTGACCCTTTTGTCAAACAAAATCGAGATCTGACCCCAGTTTGAAACTATTTCGAGATCTGACCCTTTCCCCTACCGCCACGAGGCACGGCGGTAGGATCATACAGCCTACCGCCGAGACCTGCGGCGGTAGCAAACTTGTCCACGTCAGTAACGATAACGGCCTCCGTGCCCCCTCCGTCACACCCTACCGCCGCTCCACCCGGCGGTAGGATGTCTGAACCTACCGCCGGAGCCTTTGGCGGTAGGGTGTGGGCATATATAAACCGCGGGCCGGGCGCCCCCACCCCCTTCTCCCCCACCCAGCCGCCCCCACCACGAAGAACAGAGCAATTGCTCCAACTCGCCCTCTCTCATCCCCTCCACTCCCCCCCTCTGATCTTCTTCGTTTCTTGACGGATTTTGCGGATCGAGATGGCCCCGAAGAAAGAAAATTAAGCTCTTTCAATCCCTCCAATAAGTTTTAATCAAACACCTTTCGATTCGTCGCATTATTCGATTCAAATCTCTCCTATTTGAATTTTTTTAACCCTAGGATTGATTTAGGTTGATTCTAGATGTTATACCGTGTTAGATATGAACTATATTGAATAGTTGGTATGGTTGTGTTAAGATGAACCCTAGTTCATAATTGATTTGAATGGTTTTTTTTGATATGATGGATGATGCATGTTCCTATGCTATGATGCAAGTATTGGATGTAGTGTATGATGAATATTGGAGATGAATATTTGATATATTTGTTATATGTAGTGTATGAATCCTCAAGATGAACCCTAGTTCATTTTTTTTGTTTTTTAAACAAAAAATGAGATTATGCATGTTGGATGTTGTTGGAGAAATATGTGTTATGATGCATTTGAACCATGGTGATTGCATCTTCATAAAAGTATTTTATTTAGTTCTTGATATATGTATTGTATTTAGTTCATGTTCATAATAATCTTGATATATGATTATTCAAAGATTGAACTCATAGGTTCTGTTGGATGTGATTAATTTTTGTTATGCATCGATATGTTTCGTAGTTAATGTTGAACCCTAGTTCATGTTGAAAAATCTTTTGATATGCTTATGCAATTCTTTTAGGAGGCCACCTCTTGCGGACGACATCGGTACGAAGTACACAATGCTTGACCCTAGGTTCGACAAGCGTCACCGTGCCCGTTTCATTGAGAATGGAGTGGTAATTACCATTTTAAACCAAATCTTTCGAATTGATGAAAACAAGTTGCTAACTATTATGTCCATGCTAATTATGCTTTGGTTATTGATTTTCACAGATGCTGCCGCCACTGCGGATGAGTGCTCACAAAACGACGGTTAAGATGGAGTACGACGATCGGTACGCATCGTTCTTCAGGAGAGCCCGACTATTGGGTTTCGTCCTGCAGTTCAAGCGTAAGCCGCCGACGCTCGTTCACTCAGCTCTCACGGCTTTGATCGACCGGTGGCGGCCAGAGACGCATAGCTTTCATCTTCCAAGTGGGGAGATGACCGTGACCCTCGAGGATTGGGCGATGACTACGGCACTACCGCTCGAGGGTCGTGCTCTCACAGGAAGAGTGGAGAGGGCGAACTGGCACGAGAGGGTTGTCAGCCTC
>NC_057802.1:356975319-356977690 GCF_018294505.1 Triticum aestivum | reverse complement strand
AGTGCCCGGAAGATGCCGAGCCCCGGGTGGTGGAGCAGTACGCCAGGGCCTACCTGTGGTACATTCTCACGGAGGTAGTGTTTCCGGACTACTCCGGGAACTCTGCCCTATGGATGTATCTCGACTTCCTAAAGGACTGGGATGCGGGGTACAGCTGGGGGGCCGCCGGACTCGCCTACCTATACCGTTCGGTAAGTGAATATCACTTTCTTTCAAATATCAGACGTGTGCTGCTTTACATTTTGACATCTTATCATCTGAACATGGTTTGTAGCTTGACGACGCGACCCAGAGAGCAGAAGTCACGTCCGGTATATGTGGATGTGTATGGGGCCTCTCCATTTGGATGTGGGAGCGAATCCCGGTGGGCCGTCCAGAGAAGCTGCGCTCGCGTGCATGGACGGACTATGGCCAAGATGACGAAGATGATCGGAACCCGACCGTCGCCTACGCTTGGGACGTGGTGCGTGTCTACACGGGCGAATCGAAGGCCTTGTACAAGGTCTTCAGCAACGAGCTTGATGCTCTCACTCCTTTCCAGGTATAAGAACTACATTTTCACTTGAGCTTACCATTGTTTCGATAACACTTTCACTTGATCCTAACATTGTTTGGTTATAGGTTACTTGGCGGCCGTATACTGATGATCGAGAGTGGGGGTTCGAGCTGAACAGCATGTGCAAGCAGGACCGGCTTCTCTTCCGGTGCATCGTGCCCATGATTTGTGTCTATGCCGTGGAGTACCACTTGCCACAGCGCGTTGCCGCATAATTTGGTAAGGCGCAACACACACCACCAGCCGGCATCGTCCGCGATACCGGTGGCTACGACCTACACCTGTGAGTACCACAAGCCGTCCTCATCGATTCTAAGTTCTTGTTTTGATGCTTTACATTCATAAAAGAAGGGTGTTTTACATTCTTTCTTATGCATTGCAGGATGACCAGGCAGAAGAATCACGGATTGGGAAGCCGAACATGCGAGATACGTGAAGGAATGGAACGAGTGGAAAGGACGCAAAGACACAGAGAGGAAAGTGATTGACTGGGACGCGTACGAGGATCACATGCTGTGGTACGATGATGGCATCAAGCATCGTCTGCGTCTGAGGCCCCAGTGGACGACAGCAGATGCCGAAGACCTGTTCGATGACGCCTTAGAGAATGAAGCCTACAACGAGAGCATCAGACAGCTTCAAGGCGGGTTTAGGGAGTACGGACCCCTCATGAACAGAGTGGTATGTTGTTTTTACCTCTTTTGAACCGACGGTTGGATGAAATCAGCTTTTCGTGCTATTGACTCATTTTATTACTTTGCAGTCTTCGAAGCTGAACAAAAGCATATTTCATGCCTCTGATGCGCTTAGTGATGTCCCTGGGACTCGAGCTAGTGAGAACAAGTTGAGGGAAACTGTGAAGGTAATACGGAGTTCATTTTTGTTATCATTGGACATTCAAGAAGTTCATATTGTTTCATTATCATTGCAGAAATACGTCAACAAAGCATGCCGGCTTGTGGGCCTGCTTGGGTGCGCTACAAACACCGAGGATGTTTTTCCTCCTGCACCGATGCGTAGCCTTGCTTCATCGAGCCATGCAGCCTCGTCGTGTAGGGGGGTTCAAGATGACAAGGAGGAGAGCGACGATGATGATGATGCAGAGGAAGATGAAGAAGAGGGCGCAGAAGAAGAACATGGCGAGGAAGAGGAAGAGGATGATGATGATGAGGAGGAGTACGATGATGACGATGGACCTCCAGCAACTCAGCCAACCCAGCGTGAGAAGAGGAATGTGCCGAAGAAGGATTGGAAGAGTCCATCCCCGTTTCGGAAAGCACGTCCTACGGCCCGCAAGAAGACGGCGGCCGAGAAGCGATCCAAGGATAACGAGGACCAAAAGTCGAAGAGGGGAAGGAAGGACTGAAGTTGCTGCCGTGTCGTTGAACTAAAAACTTGCATATTTGCTTCGTGAACCATATGAATTTTCTCATGAAATTGTTTCGTTAATTTGCTATGTATAACTTATTTGCTATGTATCGAACCTACCTTATTTATAGATTTGTGGTGTGTGCATCATATATCATACATTGTGTGCTTCATATGTCATACATATGCTGTTTAAATGTTGTCTGCCAAAAATTGAAGACAAAAGAAGTTAGAAGGTGCAAAAAATGCACATTGGGCCACCCTACCGCCACACACAAAGGCGGTAGGTCTGCACACCCTACCGCCCTTAGACCCGGCGGTAGGATGCCCCCCACGCCCCCCTTCTGTGACCAAAAAATCGAGCAGCGCAGCGGTAGGGTTGCACACCCTACCGCCAGGGCGCTCGGATCCTACCGCCCAGGATCTCGGCGGTAGGGTGTGCAACCC
>NC_057802.1:356957733-356974981 GCF_018294505.1 Triticum aestivum | reverse complement strand
CCGCCGGGTCTGATGGTGGTAGGATGTATAGACCTACCTATGGATGAAACCATTTATGTGGTCGATGACCGTTGAACTTGTTAAACTTCTTATGTTGGCTTCGTGAAACTATTTGGATGTGATCAAACTATGTTATTTGGTACTTGTTTCTTAGTCCGTAATGGCAAAACTAATTGGATGTGATCAAACTACGTCATGTGATCAAACTATTTGGATGTGATCAAACTTCTTATGTCTATGAAATTGTGCTTATTGTTTCTTATGTCTATGGAAAAAAAATTGAAGACAAAATCAAAGCAGTTAACTTTATGCCACTATGATAACCTACCGCCAGGGATCTCGGCGGTAGGTTTGTGCTGACTACCGCCGTGGTCTATGGCGGTAGGTCCGTAAGCAGCCGTTAACGGCTTAACGGTCGTCAGCCACACCTACCGCCAGAACCTGCGGCGGTAGACTGTGCAACCCTACCGCCTGAAGGTCTGGCGGTAGCAAAAGGGTCAGATCTCAAAAAAGTTTCAAACTGGGGTCAGATCTCGATTTTGTTTGACAAAAGGGTCAAAACACGAAATTTTGCCTCACCTGGTCGCCGCGCCCAGATTGACGAGAGGTCCGTGCATACAGAACCCACCTCCTGGTGGGTTCCCATATACACGGATGTGAGCCACATAGTAGAAGATTTTGCTTTCGCTAGCTGCTGCCATGCACTGATCTGCTGCCTTTAGACATGCACGTACATTGATTGCAAAACGCGCGCAGATGGGGCCGGCCTCGCTCTGTCGACCGTGTCATATTTACTGTCATCCGCCCGCCGCCGCCATCTTTGATTCTTCTTCCATCGGTCGCGGCTCCTCATATAATTGGATTCGAGCGTGCGAACATGTTGGATCCATGCATTATCCGTCCGTTAGACACTGCGCCACTACTACCACTGTTGAAGCACGTTCAAAATGCTGACTATGCTTGATGTGCGGTTGGATGATAGATGCTGGTCCGGCGGTAGGACGGACGTGAGGTGGATACATGCATCTTGTCATGCTTTCTTGGGTAAGCACTACAGCATGTGATGGCGTCACCAACACGGAAATTATGTAAGGCCATCTGACCCCAAAACGGACACGGTATTTGTGTGCAGACCGGTTTAGACCCGTCCACGGACATGGATATATAAGCCGGCGGTCGAACCATGTCTCCAAAATGTTTGTCTCAGTTTTTTTCCTTAGATTCACAACAATCAAAATAATTATAGAAAATAGTACAATTCAATCGTAAGTAACATGCAAATATACCTACTAAAAAATAGTTCAAATATCAAATATTACATCCGAAATAATAGGACGTTCAACGAGTTTTTCGAATTCAACGATTCCAGATTCAACAATACTCCCGTCAGAATAGGCATATGTCGCCCCACGACTATGTCCCTTAAGTTTCGTCAAACCATGTATGAGCGTAACTGGCATGCCCTCGGTCATGTGGTACAACACGACAACGCGTTCGGACTATACAACATGATGAGTATCAAGTTCAAACATTCAGTCAATCAATGAATTGACCAACATGTGAAGAACAAGAAGCAAAACTTACGATCTCCATTGTTGACTAGCCCAATGGCCACATTGTCTCCACTCGTGCAATCGCACCGCAAAACTTCATGACCGCGCTGGAT
Source organism: Triticum aestivum (assembly GCF_018294505.1). Taxonomy (NCBI): domain Eukaryota; kingdom Viridiplantae; phylum Streptophyta; class Magnoliopsida; order Poales; family Poaceae; genus Triticum; species Triticum aestivum. The sequence goes on along the minus strand of NC_057802.1, from coordinate 356,973,315 downwards.
ACGATGTACCGCTGATGCGCTAGCGACTTTGCATTGCGGTGATGAATCACATGCAAGGCGTATGTCACAAAGTTCTTTTGCTCATGAAACGAAGCGTGCATGTTTTGCCAAAAGACTGATCCCCTCAACTCATGCCTACAAAGTCTGCAGATACGGTCTTCCACGCATCGCATAGCAACTCATTCTTCGTCACCAAGTACCCCACCATCTTTTTACTTTAGAAAACAACAAGAAGGTAAAAAAACTCAATGTCATTTGACCGAACACCTGCCGGGCATGGTGTCTTCCATGGACGACATTGGTAGGGGTGAAGGGTACCTGGCTGCCTGAGAGCCACAAGCCGCAAGCCATCGCACATGGCCGCCATCGCTTTCCTCACATGTCACTGCTCCAATCTCCCCTTTCTGTCCGCGCGCGACCACTGTCCCGGATGCAACACCAGCCGCAGCGCCGCGCATGCACCGGCTCTATCTCTCGGTCACCTCCTCTGCGAGCTTCGGACAACACGGCTCACCTCCTCTGCAGGTGTCGCCCCACCTTGCCTAACAACCTCTTGCTTCGGGGGAGCCTCAAACCACTACATGTCCGACCCCTCACATCGCCCCCGCCTCCCTGCTGTGGTGCAGCGTTGCGCCGCGCCGGATGACCTCCCTTGAGCCTCGATGACGTGCAATAGTGCAACATCGCGCGGATCCATCCGCCTAGCGTCATCCTCCTGTGATGTGAAGTGCTGCTCCTATTCGGGTAAATCCGGTAAATCCGAACCCGTACCTGAATTGTCGGGTTCTTATATTTTTGGCTATATTTGGAGTGTCATTTTTCAGAACCCGAATTACTGGCCCATTTTTTTGGGTAACCCAAACTCCCAGCCTGACCATGGGAGAATATTGATGGTTAAAAACCATCGTTTTGCTTTGGCTATATCAGTTATGCTAGTCTACAATGGTTGCATGCAAACAAAATTATGCAATTTTAGCTTCTCACTACAGTCCTCAACTATTTTTATTAGCTGAAAGACAGGAAAAGGTTTAGTGGAACATTGAATACACTATCTCATCTTCAAATAGCAGTAGCTACTTTGCATACAAATTGATAGTGCTAAAAAAGTTCCAAAATCAAAGTCAAATATCCACAACTATTGAAATAGACTCTAACTCAATGTTCTTATCAAGTAAATAACTATCCTAAGCATGCAAGACTTTAAAGTTAGGAAGTAAACCAGTGATAATAAGCCCAAGATATAACATTAGAACATGTGCCAACCCAAGTCCCAAAACTTTCCAACAAGATATAAGTTATGCACCGAAAGTTATAACAGCTCAACGCCACTTGTGTTACTCTAGCGATTTAAGTGAAACATAGAGAGTAAAATAATCACAGGCGGTGATCACATTTATTCAAAGGCAATAACTATTGGAAATATGCCCTAGAGGCAATAATAAATTGGTTATTATCATATTTCCTTATTCATGATAAAGGTTTATTATTCATGCTAGAATTGTATTGACCGGAAACTTAAATACATGTGCGGATACATAAACAAGTACTGTGTCCCTAGTGAGCCTCTACTAGACTAGCTCGTTGATCAAAGATGATTAAGGTTTCCTAACCATAGACATGAGTTGTCATTTGATAACGGGATCACATCATTAGGAGAATGATGTGATGGACAAGACCCAACTGTAAGCTTAGCATTTGATCGTATCAGTTTATTGTTATAGCTTTCTTCATGTCAAGCATCTATTCCTAAGACCGTGAGATCGTGCAACTCCCTGGCACCGAAGGAATACTTAGAGTGTATCCAAACGTCACTTCGTAACTGGGTGATCATAAAGGTGCTCTACAGGTATCTCCGAAGGTGTTTGTTGAGTTGGCACGGATCGAGACTGGGATTTGTCACTCTGTATGACAGAGAGATTTCTCTGGGCCCTCTCAGTAATACAACATCGTAAAGAGCTTGCAAGCAATGTGGCTAATGAGTTAGTCATGAGATCTTGTATTACGGAACGAGTAAAGATACTTGCCAGAAACGAGATTGAACTAGGTATGGAGATACCGACGATCGAATCTTGGGCAAGTAACATATCGTTAGACAAAAGGAATTGCATACGACATTAACAGAATCCTTGACATCATGGTTCAACCGATAAAAAGATCTTCGTGGAATATGTAGGAACCAATATGGGCATCCAGGTCCCGCTATTGGTTATTTACCGGAGTGAGGTCTCAGTCATGACTACATGATTCCCGAACCCGCAGGGTCGCATGCTTAACATTCGTTGACGCTAGAGTAGTATTGGGATATTTGATGATTGGTAACAGAATGTTTTTCGGAGTCCCGGATGAGATCTTGGACATCACGAGGAGTCTCAAAATGCCCGAGAGGTAAAGATTTATATATGAGAAGTCTTGGGTTCCGGAAAAAGGTGTAGTTTTTTCAGTATTAACACGAGAAGCTTCCAGAAGGTTCTGGAGGATTTTGGAGGGGTCTGGAAGTCCACAAGTGGGTCCACCATGCCCCAAGGGTTGGCATGGACTGAGGGGAGGCTCCCTGGCCTTATTGGTCCAGGCGCACCAAGTCCTCAAAAGCCCATGTGGTTAGGGAAGGGAAAAAAGGGGAGTCCTGGTAGGAATAGGATTGGACTTGGAGTCCAAGTCCTCTCCCCCTTGGCGCCAACTCCTATTAGGAGTAGGGCTGGACTCACAGCCCTCCCACGCATATAAATATAGAGGCGGGGCGCAGCAAGGCACCCCAATACATTGGCCTTGGCTGGTGCCCCGTCTCTCCCTCCCGGCATAGTTCTCGTCCACGGTTTTTTGCTTAGCGAAGTCCTGCCGGTATTCCGACTCCAGCACCACCATCACCACCAACCTGTCGTGTTGGTTGTGATCCCATCTACTTCTCCGCATTCTCTTGCTGGATCAAGGAGGAGGAGACGTCAGCGAGCCGCACGTGTGCTAAACTCGGAGGTGTCGTCCGTTTGACACTAGATCGGTTGGATCGTGAATAGTACAACTACATCAACCGCATTATACACGCTTACACTTCCGGTCCACGAGGGTACGCAGACACACTCTCCCCTCTCATTGCTATGCTTCTCCTAGATAGATCTTGGGTGTTCGTAGGATTTTTTTTTGATTTTCATGCTTCGTTCCCCAACAGTGGCATCATGAGCTAGGTCTATGCGTAGATGTATATGCACGAGTAGAACACAAAGAGTTGTGGGCGTTGATGCTCAAATTGCTTACCACTCTTATATTATTCGGATTCGTCGGTATTATGGGATGAAGCGGCCCGGACCAACCTTACTTGTCCACGCACAAGAGACCGGTTCCACCGACGGACATGCAACTTGTTTTGCATAAGGTGGCCAGCGGGTTTCTGTCTCTCCTACTTTAGTTGAATCGAATTTGATGAAGGCAGTCCTTGTAGAAGGTTAAAAGGCAACTTGATTATCACCGTTGTGGCTTTGCGTAGGTAAGAACGGTTCTTGTTAGTTGCCCATGGCAGCCACGTAAAATTTGCAACAACAAAGTAGAGGACATCTAACTTGTTTTTGCAAGGCATGTTGTGATGTGGTATGGCCAAAATGTGATGTGATATATGTTGATGTATGAGATGATCATGTTTTGTAATAGGTTCACAACTTGCATGTCGATGAGTACGGCAACCGCCAGGAGCCATAGGGTTGTCTTTAATTTATTATTCGTCATGTAATTGCTTTACTTTATCGCTATGCGTTAGCAATAGTTGTAGAGGCAATAGTTGGCGGCATGACCACGTGATGACACGATGATGGAGATCATGATGATGGATATCATGGTGTTATGCCGGTGACGATGGAGATCATGCAGGTGCTTTGGAGATTGAGATCAAAGGCACGAGATGATAATGGTCATATCATGTCACATATTGATTGCATGTGATGTTTATCTTTTTATGCATCTTATTTTGCTTAGAACGACGGTGGTATTATAATATGATCCCTTCACTTCATTTCAAGAAATTGTGTTCTCCCTAAGTATGCACCGTTGCAAAAGTTCGTCGTTTCGAAGCACCTCGTGATGATCAGGTGTGATAGACTCTACATTCGCATACAGCGGGTGTAAGCCAGTTTTACACATGCAGAATACTTGGGTTAAACTTGATGAGCCTAGCATGTACATACATGGCCTCAGAACATAGGAGACCAAAAGTTAGAACATGAGTCATATAGTAGATATGATCAACATGGAGATGTTCACCATTGATGACTACCCCATCTCACGTGATGATCGGAAATGGGTTAGTTCATTTGGATCATGTATCACTTAACAACTTGAGGATGTTGATTCAAGTGAGAGTTCATTAGTAATTTGATTAACTGATCTAACTATCATGAACTTATTTTTAATAGTCTTTGCAAAATTTATGTTGAGATCAATGGCCTGCGTTGTAGTTCCTCTGAATTTTAATGCGTTCCTAGAGAAAGCTAAGCTGAAAGATGATGGAAGCAATTATGCGGACTGGGTCTGTAACTTAAGGATTATCCTCATTGCTGCACATAAGGCTTATGTCCTTAATGCACCGCTTGGTGATGCACCCCCTCAAGGCTCGCCTGCAAATGTTATGAACGTATGGCAGGCACCTTCTGATAACTACCCTATAGTTTAGTGCGCCATGCTTTACGGCTTAGAACCGGGGCTCCAAAGACGTTTTGAGCACCACAGAGCATATGAGATGTTCTAGGAGCTGAAATTGGTATTTCAAGCTCATGCTCGGGTTGAGAGGTATGACACCTCCAACAAGTTCTTTAGCTGCAAGATGGAGGAAAGCAGTTCTGTTAGGGAGCATATACTCAGAATGTCTGGCTTTCACAACCGCTTAACTCAGTTGGGAGTTAATCTTCCAGATGACACGGTCATTTACAAAGATCTCCAGTCACTGCCACCAAGCTATAAGGGCTTCGTGATGAACTATAATATGCAAGGGATGGAGAAAATGATTCCCAAGCTCTTCGCGATGCTTAAGGCCGCAGAGGTAGAAATCAAGAAGGAACATCAAGTGTTGATAGTTAAAAAGGGAAAGAAAGGCAAGGGAAAGAAAGGGAACTTCAAAAAGAACAACAAGATATTTGTCGCTCCCATGAAGAAACCCAAGGCTGGACCCAAACCTGAGACTGTTTGCTTCTACTGCAAGGTGAATGGACACGGGAAGTGGAACTGCCCCAAGTACTTGGCAAATAAGAAGGCTGGCAACGTCAACAAAATTATATTTGATATACATGTTATTGATGTGTACCTTACTAGTGCTCGTAGTAGCGCCTCGGTATTTGATACTGGTTCGGTTGCTAATATTTGTAACTCGAAACCGGAGCTACGGAATAAACGAAGACTGGCTAAGGACGAGGTGACGATGCGCGTCAAAATGGTCGAGACATAACGATCGATATATTGCAAGGCTATATTCGGACATCAGAAAGGTTCCGAGTGATTCGGGTATTTTTCGGAGTTCCGAAGAGTGACGGGAATTCGCCTGGGGAAGTAATGGGCCTTAATGGGCCATAAGGGAAAGGAGAGAAGGGCCTCAAGGGGTGGCCGCGCCCCCCAAGGGCTGGTCCGAATTGGACTAGGAGGGGGCGGCGCCCCCCTCCTTCCTTCTCCCCTCTTCCTCCTTCCCTCCTTCTCCTACTAGGAATAGGAAAGAGGAGGGGAATCCTACTTGGATTGGGGAGTCCTAGTAGGATTCCCCACACCTGGAGCGCCCCCCTTGGGCCGGCCACCTCTTCCCTCCCCTCCTTTATATACGTGGACAGGGGGCGCCCCATAGACACACAAGTTGATCTTTAGCCGTGTGTGGTGCCCCCTCCACAGTTTTCCACCTCGGACATATCGTCGTAATGCTTAGGCAAAGCCCTGCGCCGGTAACTTCATCATCACCGTCACCACGCTGTCGTGCTGACGAAACTCTCCCTTGGCCTCAGCTGGATCTAGAGTTCGAGTGATGTCACCGAGCTGAACGTGTGCAGATCGTGGAGGTGCCGTGCGTTCGGTACTTGATCGGTTGGATCGTGAAAAAGTTTGACTACATCAACCGCGTTACTTAAACGCTTCCGCTTTTGGTCTACTAGGGTACGTGGACACACTCTCCCTTCTCGGTATGCATCACCTAGATAGATCTTGCGTGATCGTAGGAATTGTTTTTAAATTACTGTGTTCCCTGATACGTCTCCAACGTATCTATAATTTTTGATTGTTCCATGCTATTATATTACTTGTTTTGGATGTTTAATGGGCTTTACTATACACTTTTATATTATTTTTGGGACTAACCTATTAACCGGAGGCCCAGTCCAAATTGCTATTTTTTGCCTATTTCAGTGTTTCGCAGAAAAGGAATATCAAACGGAGTCCAAACAGAATGAAACCTTCGGGAGAGTTATTTTTGGAACAAACGCAATCCAGGAGACTTGGAGTGGACGTCAAGAAAGAAATAAGGCGGCCATGAGGCAGGAGGGCGCGCCCAGGGGGGTAGGCGCGCCCCCCACCCTCATGGGCCCCTCGTGGCTCCCCTGACCGACTTCCTTCGCCTATATATACTCATATACCCTAAAAACATCCAGGAGCACCACGAAACCCTATTTCCACCGCCGCAACCTTCTGTACCCGTGAGATCCCATCTTGGGGCCTTTTCCGGCGCTCCGCCGGAGGGGGAATCGATCACGGAGGGCTTCTACATCAACACCATCGCCTCTGCGATGAAGTGTGAGTAGTTTACCACAGACCTTCGGGTCCATAGTTATTAGCTAGATGGCATCTTCTCTCTCTTTGGATCTCAATACAAAGTTCTCCTCGATCTTCTTGGAGATCTATTCGATGTAATTCTTTTTGCGGTGTGTTTGCCGAGATCCGATGAATTGTGGGTTTATGATCAAGATTATCTATGAACAATATTTGAATCTCCTCTGAATTCTTTTATGTATGATTTGTTATCTTTGCAAGTCTCTTCGAATTATCAGTTTGGTTTGGCCTACTAGATTGATCTTTCTTGCAATGGGAGAAGTGCTTAGCTTTGGGTTCAATCTTGCGGTGTCCTTTCCCAGTGCCAGCAGGGGCAGCAAGGCACGTATTGTATTGTTGCCATCGAGGATAAAAAGATGGGGTTTATATCATATTGCTTGAATTTATCCCTCTACATCATGTCATCTTGCCTAATGCGTTACTCTGTTCTTATGAACTTAATACTCTAGATGCATGCTGGATAGCGGTCGATGTGTGGAGTAATAGTACTAGATGCAGAATCGTTTCGATCTACTTGTCGCGGACGTGATGCCTATATACATGATCATGCCTAGATATTCTCATAATTATGCACTTTCCTATCAATTGCTCGATAGTAATTTGTTCACCCACCATAATACTTATGCTATCTTGAGAGAAGCCATTAGTGAAACCTATGGCCCCCGGGTCTATTTTCCATCATATAAGTTTCCGATCTATTTTATTTTGCAATCTTTACTTTCCAATTTATATCATAAAAATACCAAAAATATTTATCTTATTATCTCTATCAGATCTCACTTTTGCAAGTGGCCGTGAAGGGATTGACAACTCCTTTATCGTGTTGGTTGCAAGGTTCTTATTTGTTTGTGTAGGTACGAGGGATTTGCGTTTAGCCTCCTACTGGAGTGATACCTTGGTTATCAAAAACCGAGGGAAATACTTACGGTACTTTGCTGCATCACCCTTTCCTCTTCAAGGGAAAACCAACGCATGCTCAAGAGGTAGCAAGAAGGATTTCTGGCACCGTTGTTGGGGAGTCTACGCACAAGTCAAGACATACCAAGTACCCATCACAAACTCTTATCCCTCGCATTACATTATTTGCCATTTGCCTCTCATTTTCCTCTCCCCCACTTCACCCTTGCCGTTTTATTCTCCCTTCTTTTGTTCGTCTTTTCGTTTTCTTTGATGTCTTACTTGGCTCGTTTGCTCGTTTGGTTGGAATAGTTGTTTATTTATTGCTAAATAGAGAACCTAAGATCTATGGATCCTCATCCGCTTGCCAACCTTTTTAAGAGATCCAATTATGATGAACCAAATTCTCGTGATTTGAGTGCACTAAATTATCTTTATGAGGTTTTGCTTGAAATTCGTGAATCTGAAAATTGTGATGAAGAAATTTATGAAGAGATTCACGATAGCTCCTTGAATAAAAAGCATGATTGCAATGATTTTATTTTAAATTCTCTTGATTTCAATGGTGATAATAATATGCAAAACCCTAAGCTTGGGGACGCTAAGATTGCTATGTCTACTACTTGTTGCAATGATCATGATTGGGGTGATTCTTTTTATGATCTTGAAAATTTATTTAAGCCCCATGATGAATATGAGATTGATAATAGTGTTTGCAATATAATTGAAAGTGGGTCTGGAAGAGTGTGAACTTTAGATCCCACATATTTGGATTTTGATCAATCTTATGGTATTTTTGATAAAAGTGGGTTTGGAGAGGTCATGACTTTAGTTAATGTTAATCCCACTATTTTGGAAGAGCGTCAACTTTGCATACATGTGGATCGTGTTAAGAATATGTTTTGTGATAGCTATATTGTTGAATTTGCTTATGATCCTACATGTAATTATTATGAGAGAGGAAAATATGGTCGTAAAAATTTTCATGTTACTAAATTACCTCTCTTCATGTTGAGATTGCTATTGTTTCTTTCCGCTTCCTTGCATATGCTACTTTTTGCTTGCTATGATAATTTCTTTGCCTATAAGATGCCTATGCATAGAAAATATGTTAGACTTAGATGCGTTTGTCACCTATTTCATGATGCTCTCTTTGCGCTTCAATTCTTGTCTTTCATGTGAGCGTCATCGAAATCTCAATGCCTAGCTAAAAGGCTTTAAAGAAAAGCGCTTGTTGGTTTCCTTGATGATATTCAATAAATAATCCATATAGCCTCTGGTTAGATGTAGTTTTATGTTTTAATTAGTGTTTGTGCCAAGTAAAACCTTTAGGATAACCTACAGTATTAGTTAATTTGATCTTGCTAAAAAAAGAAACTTTTGCGCGCACAAGAATAATTTTCATAAATCATAGTAACGTGCTTTTCAGTTGATTCTTTTTGGAGTAGATTAATAGACAAATTACCTAGAACTTCCTAATTTTGTAGAATTTTTGAGGTTCCATAAGTATTCGAAGTTACAGATTGCTACAGACTGTTCTGTTTTTGACAGATTCTGTTTTTCGTGTGTTGTTTGCTTATTTTGATGAATCCATGGCTAGTATCGGGGGGTATGAACCATAGAGAAGTTGGAATACAGTAGGTTTAACACCAATATAAATAAAGAATGAGTTCATTACAGTACCTTAAAGTGGTGGTTTATTTTCTTGTACTAACGGAGCTCATGAGATTTTCTGTTGAGTTTTGTGTTGTGAAGTTTTCAAGTTTTGAGTAAAGATTTGATGGATTATGGAATAAGGAGTGGCAAGAGCCTAAGCTTGGGGATGCCCAAGGCACCCCAAGGTAAAATTCAAGGACAAACAAAAGCCTAAGCTTGGGGATGCCCCGGAAGGCATCCCTGTCGGTGTCAAAACTGGCGGATCTCGGGTAGGGGGTCCCGAACTGTGCGTCTAAGGCTAATGGTAACAGGAGGCGGGGGACACAATGTTTACCCAGGTTCGGGCCCTCTCTATGCCCTACTTCCTGCTTGATTGATCTTGATGATATGAGTATTACTAGAGTTGATCTACCACGAGATCGTAGAGGCTAAACCCTAGAAGCTAGCCTACGATTATGATTGTTGTTGTCCTACGGACTAAACCCTACGGTTTATATAGACACCGGAGGGGGCTAGGGTTACACAGAGTCGGTTACAAAGAAGGAAATCTACATATCCGAATCGCCAAGCTTGCCTTCCACGCAAAGGAGAGTCCCACCCGGACATGGGACGAAGTCTTCAATCTTGTATCTTCATAGTCCAACAGTCCGGCATAAGCATATAGTTCGGCTGTCTGAGGGCCCCCTAATCCAGGACTCCCTCAGTAGCCCCTGAACCAGGCTTCAATGATGATGAGTCCGCGCGCAGATTGTCTTCGGCATTGCAAGGTGGGTTCCTTCTCCAAATACTCCATAGAAGATCTTGAACACAAGGATCGTGTCCGGCTCTGCAAAACAATTTCCACATACCACCGTAGAGAGCACAATATTCCACAAATCTAATCTGCTGACAACTTTTCATAGCGTGACATCACGCTGCGACCCGATCATTATTCGAACCGTTTTTCTCAACTTGCTGCTGCACATATTGCGAGGCGGTTTTATTGGCACGTCTTGTCGAAGCAGAGATCATGTCCCCTTATCATGGGATTCTCATCAATACGGGTGTGGGTAACCCAACCGCGCCATCAACACGGCGCTTGGGGAATAAGCGAGTTTACATGGCAAGTAGGGAGACGCATGGTTTCTACCGTCTTTAGAAAGAGATAAGGATTCCCTTTTTACACCCACGCCTTCTTCTTTCTCTGCTCATCCATTCTCCCTCGCTCGAGCTCCAGCGCCCAAGTTCTCACCTTCTCCGTAAAGCCATTCCAAGCATGTCCGGAGCGGGAGGCAAGTGGATGGCCTCCTCCGTTATGGAGGAGGACATCATGAAGCTTCGGGAGGCCGGATACCTGTCCGCGAACATCGCGCACCGGCTTCCGGCCAAAGGGCAAATCGTCCCTACCCCGAAACCCCAGGAGAGGGTAGTGTTCCTCTCTCACTTCATCCGCGGACTGGGATTCCCCCTGCACCCATTCGTCCACGGACTTATGTTCTACTACGGGCTGGACTTCCATGATCTGGCCCCCAATCTCATCCTCAACATCTCGGCGTTTATCGTCGTGTGCGAGGCCTTCCTCCGCATTATGCCCCACTTCGGCCTATGGCTGAAGACCTTCAACGTGAAGCCAAAGGTGGTGGTTGGCCAGCAAGCGGAGTGCAGAGGCGCCATGGTGGGCAAGATGCCCAATGTCACCTGGCCCGAAGGCTCCTTTGTGGAGACCGTGAAGGGGTGGCAATCAGGGTGGTTCTACATCACCGAGCCGCGTGACACCAACTGGGCGGCGACCCCTGAATTTCGATCCGGCATCCTCATGAAGCTCACCTCCTAGAAAGAGAAGGGCTTAGCCTGGGGCTCATCGGTGGAGCTGACCGGACTTCAGACCTGCATCAAAAATATGATAGGCAAGAAAATCAAGCTTGTCAACGTGGTCTAGGTCATGCTCATCCGCCGGATCCTTCCGTGTCAGAGACGGGCTTATAATATGTGGGAGTTCGACCCGGCCGAACACCAGACACTGCGAGAGCTCTTCGACATGATGCACGAAGACGTCTGGAAGGTGCTGTTCAAGGCCACCGAGGTACCATCGCCCATAGCCGAAGATCGTGGACTCAGCGCAAAGCGCCCCGCCAATCCGGTAAGTTTTTATATTTTGCAAGATGTGCCTTTCCCCAGCATATTCGCGGGAGGAATCTAAGCCTCCGTGCCAATTTAACAGGACTGGGTAGCGATAGCAAAGAGGATTGACTGTCCGGCTCCACTACCTGAAGATCCAGCATCGCCTCTCTTAACGAAGATGTTGTTTCCGGTGCCCTATGAGGTGCCGGAGAAGAAGGCCAAGAAGAAGGCCGCGGGGACCAGGAAAGGTCTCCGGCGCAAGGTTGTATCGGACTCATCGTCCGAAGACATCGAGGCACGCTCCTCCAACAAAGACCAGGAGGAGGAAGAGGAAATCCCTCCCCCAACCCGGGGGGGGGGGGAGAAGAGAAAGGCCGCCCCGCAGGGGGAGGCCGAAGCGTCCAAGAAGGGAAAGACCTTCCTTCCGGACAACTCCACCACAGCCACCTACAGCGGCGAGGAGTGGTTACCCAGGGACAAGCCCCTGGCTAAGTCGTAAGTATCCGGATACTATAATACTTCCGGTATGTTTTGATATATTGCTTCTTATCATGCCAAACATGCACATGCAGTCTGGCCAAATCCCACATCGACGCATCCTCTTCGGATGGGTCTCTGGGCCTGTCGGCGATGAACAACGATTCACTCCCGACAGCCTCCTCCCCCAGGCCCGCGGACGACACCGAGGTGTTGTCTCAGAGGATACCGGACCAGGGGGAGACAGTTCCGGAGACGGCCCCAGGCGAAATCGCAGTCGCCGGGCACATGGGGGGGAGACCCCCATGGACTCTGATAACGGGGGCCGTAGCAAGCTTGGCCCCCAGCCGGATACTGCTCCGGAACCCCCAGTGGTTCCGGATACAGGCAGGCAGCCTCTCTCTAAGGGGGGCAAGCCGCCTGTGCCGATGACCTATGTCCATCCAGAGGCATCTGACAACTTGCTGGAAGCGCTTCGAGGCGCTTCCATTGATGAAGAACACCGTACTCTTATGAGTACGGTGATTGAGAAGGTCCGGTCCGCCAAAAGCGGATTGACCGAAGCCTGTGCCAGCCTCCTAACGGGCTTTGAGGTAAGTAATAAAATTGTAAGAAAGTATCACAGTATAGACAGTAGCCCCTGATGCTCTGTTTGGTGTTCGGAAAAAAAGGCCGAACAGAAGATCAAATAACATCCGCAGGAGTCTAACAGAAAATGTCTATGTGAATAAGTAGGCGTCACTGCTGGCCGCTGCCGCTCGTACTGCGGAGGTCACTGGACTGAAGCAGGACCTGGAGCGGACCGAGGGAGAGCTCGGCCTCGTGAAGAGGTAGCTCGAGGAGAACAAAGGTACACCATACCCCGTCTGTATATTTATAAATAAAATATGGTTTCTGCTAATAGAAGCGTCATGAACTTTAATAGGGGCCACGACCGAAGTGGCGGCCCTTAAGAAGGCGCTAACCGAGGCCGAAGACAAAGCGGCCAAGGAGCGCGCCGAGCGCGAGAAGCAAGAGGCCCGGGTCGACGAGGTCCAGCAAGAGCTCCAGGATTTCGTCAAAAAATACGAGTCCTTGGAGCGTGACTCTAAGACACAAGAGTCCGAGCTTCCTAAGGCCCTCCAGGGCATGCGAGACGCCAAAGCCGAAGCCCAAAAGGCCCTCCAGGAGATTCAGGCGGCCAAGAAGATTGCGGCGGGTAAGGCATTCATTATGCAAAGCAAGCATGTGAAGGAGACTTTCCTTTTACTTACCCGAATTTGGAGCTCTCCAGGAGCCTTCGCAGATCTACCGCGCAACATATCTGATGCCGTAGAGTTCTACCGAGCCGAGGAAGGGAGCTCGATGGAGAAGTTGTTCTGGTCTCAGTATATTGGGACCGAACATCCGATGCCCTTGAGCGACCAGCTGAAGCAACTGGTCGAACTGCACAAGGCGGCCGAACTGGCCATGAAGGACCTCATAGTCCAGCTGTGGCCTGCCGAGCTGTTGCCCAGTAGCTACTTCGGCCTCGTGAAGCGGCTTGTGAATGCCTGCCCGTGGCTCGAAGTCATAAAGCGGTCAGTTAATATTGAAGGTGCGCGGATGGCCTTCGCCGCACAAAAGTGCACTAGGCGAAGATGGATGCCGAGAAGCTGATGACGGAGGGGCCACCGAATGGCAAGGAGCACCGCCACCCCGAAAAGTATTATGACAGTGTCCTGAAGGGCTCCCGCCTTGTGGCGGAGCAATGTGCTAAGGATGTAATATTTGAGTGAATGTACTCATTTGATCCTGTAATATGAAAACAAATTCATTTGCGCAATATAACGCTTGTTGATTTAAAATTTTACCTTCTGTGCGGCCGTTTATAAAATCTGAGAGTTGGCCAGTCGTCGGCTTTTGCCCCCATGTAACTAGTACCGGGGTGTTCGGGATAAATCTAAACACTCTTTATCCAAATTTTTGGTCCTTTAAGGAGGTGTTTAGCGCAACGAACAAGGCAATCGGACTATACAGCTTTATCACTCTCACTTAGCCATAGAAATTCTATAATTTTAAATTTTGGCGTAGCCCCTGGTATTCGGAAGGCCGAACTTGGGGCGCTATACACGCCTAAATCGGACAAGGCCGATTCCTCGCCCAAAGCGGAAAAAATCTTTAAGGATTTGAGACCTCTCGAACAGCGACCAACTCTCGCCACATCATGACAGTCAGTTTTCGGCTTTCTCTACTGAGGTGCTCGTCCGGAAGAACCGGGACACAATCGCAGTAGTTCTCCCTGTGCCACCTTAGCCGATGTAGCAGAACGTAAGGCAACAAAACATGGGAGCCGGGCAAACCCAACTATTGACCCAAGACATGATTCGGAGCTGATGCATATAATTCTATAAGTTCGGGGTGCCGCACTGTCGAAAGTGTTCAGACTTTTCTTGTCGTGTTATAGGGTACACTGAAGCCCCTGGCGAGCTGAATGTACCAAAATGTACGGGTGCAATTTGTAATAAATAAGCAGTAAAGGAAAAAGATAAAGAAATGTAATAATAAGCTGACGATGTACGTTATTTTCCATTGTTATTTGAATAATACGTCAAGGCGTATCTATACAAGTAGTGCGATAAGAAAAATAGGACTATTTGACATGTCCTAACCAAGAGCGAGCTGCGTGTGGGTATGTAAAATAGGTATAGCGATCGTTATCAGAGACCACCTGGGGATTTGTCACGACCGGTTCTCCAATACAAATATTTATTGAGAAACCGATCCCTTTAATGGACCAGTAGAGAAAAATCTTTCTTACTGGTAGACAATTTCTTGATTACAGAAATATCCAGGAGTACTAAATATAATACAAGGTTGAGCGGAGGCTGCTCAACAATTTATTACAAGCACGCCGATAATATACATAAAGGCGGAAATGACACAAGGGGGTATGGTGGCATGCTACTGACTCGTAATAAAAGTGGTGGTGGATATGTCACAGCGAAGTGGGTGACAGGACTCCTAAATCTTACAGCACATCGAGCGTCGGGTGAGGCTCGATGATTATTATAGTGGGTAGCGGAAGCGTATAAAATACAAGTGACCAAATCCAGGATCGCACGGGACCGACTGGGACTCCTCTAGGCGTCGGACTCGCTATCAAACTCATCATCCATGAGATCGCCTTCGTCAACATCTGGCCAAATCAACAAGCCAGGTGAGTACTATGAAAGTACTCGCAAGACAGTTTGGACATAAGATATAACAAATGCAAACATGATGCACACGAGCAGATTAATAATGCGCTCTCAGATAATAAATTAACAATGCGTGGGAAATAAAAAGGAAGTCGGGCGGTAGTCCTCCCGAAATCCCAAAGTAATACTGAAAGCCAATCGAGTGTCTGAAATGACTCCTCAAGAGGGTACGAATAAATTAACAATGCCACAGTCGGGCGTCAGGGCGACACCACATAAAGGGCTTATAATGGAATATAAACGACAGTGCGTGCCACAGTCGGACGTCTGAGCGACATCACGTAAAGGGCTTATATCGAAAGTAAATAACAAGAACGCCACAGTCGGACGTCTGAGCGACATCACATAAAGGGCTTATATCAAAAGTAAATAACAAGAGTGCCACAGTCGGACGTCTGAGCGACATCGCATAAAGGGCTTATATCAAAAGTAAATGACGAGAGTGCCACAGTCG
>NC_057802.1:356957227-356957723 GCF_018294505.1 Triticum aestivum | reverse complement strand
ACGTCTGGGCGACATCACATAAAGGGCTTATATCACATAACTTCATATTCAGTAAATCCTGAATTTAAATCACCTCAAGGGAATATTCAGGTACGAAATAATAAACTGGGTAGTCCATCCACAGGAATAACATTCAACAGAGTTTACCACTCAAGCTTGTTCACCGAGATTCCCACGGAAACTGACACGGGGACTGACATGAATATGGATATGTTGGCCACGGTCCTTGACCATGGACGCGATGACTCGGAAGGATTTGACTCTGCAGAGCTTGTACTATTTAACCACAGCCAACGGATTCCAGTAGTCACAAGGGACTAGTTCCGTTTACGGTATTTTAGGAGAAACACATCTAACCAGTACACACCCATTCAACATTCCGTTGCTAGGAATCACCCCAAGCAACGTTCAAGAAAAACCTTGAGACGGGGAGGCTACAACCTCGCGTAGCATGGGATCAAATTTATACCGCGCGCTCTAAGGGGTGCCCCCCTCT
>NC_057802.1:356941160-356957217 GCF_018294505.1 Triticum aestivum | reverse complement strand
GGTCCCAACCGGAAACACCCATGCCCCCTGACCGGATGACTGGCTTTAATCCAGGGCCATGGAACCCTCATCCCGGCCCCTCTATTTGGTGTTTACAAGGAAAGAGGTTAGCAACTTACTAAACCGTATTCTCTGCATAAAACATGTGGCAGTACGAAAAGGGGACGAACGGTAACGTGGCTCGGTCCACGTTAACGTCGGAATTTGACGGTTGACATAAGACTGGCATGCTACAACAATACCATCTTACTACCTCTCATGTCACCACATGAACAGGTCATCTCTCATCAAGAGATCACAGTAAACTTCGAAGCACACGGTTAGTTGCCTTGCTTGCAACGAAACACTTACCGATGCCCATATTGCATGCACAAACTAATCAAGCAAACATGCAAAACACCCATCATATCAAAGGTTCAAACATGCTTGCCTGGTTCAGAGAAGTCGGAGTCTAGCTCGGCGAAGTTCGCGGCTCCGTCTCCTCCTCCGGAACCTATGGTATAACGAAACCGTATACTAACGTGAAAACCGTTGCGTGTATAAAAATTGTTCCAATTTTTTCCAAATAAATACTATAAAAATCTAGACAAAAATATAAGACTGACGAAAAAAGAATCAATCAAAATGCATCTTCTGTTAAAAAGATATAAGGGTTTTAGTCCAAGGACTAATCTGTGATGAAACAGAAAAGATGCAGGGACTTGTTTGAAAAAGCAGAAAACGCTTCGGTAAGAAATACGTTAGCCCAGAGAGAAAACACACTTTGCCCGAAGGCGCCTTCAGAAAACGGTTCGAAGGGAAAGGAAAGAGAGGCTGACGGGGGGGTCCCACCCGTCATGTTCAAAATCCAACCGAGCTCGCCGGCGCCCGAAGGCTGCGATGGTCGCCGGCGTCGATCCACGGTGAGGTAGGGTGATCGGAGGGTACCTACGGGTTCACGGTGTCCTTCCGCGTCGGTGGGTGGTGTACTTGTCCGTCGGCGAGCACCACGTCGACGGCGACCCTATCTCCGGCGGACGGTGGTTCGGGCGAGGGTGGAGCTCTCCGGTGGGTGCTGCAAACTTCAAATTGGCGCGCGGGTCAAAGATGAGGATGCACTAGGAGGCTACTGGCAAGAGTTGAGAGGTGGGGGTGCACGCACGGGAGTGAATCGTGCTGGATCCCGAAGCGGGTCGAGGCGGCCGGAGTTGGGGAAGAAGACTTCCTCGAGGCTCTCCCAGTGGCTTGGCGTGGTACTTGTGGTGTGTAGAGATGGTGCGGGTTTGAGTTCGAGCTCGGGACCTCCTTTTATAGGCGATCCGAGGAGGTGGCCGTGAACGGGATAACACCGGCGAGCAATTACGGCGAGGCAGAGGTCGGGCAGGAGGTTTGGGCAACTTGGCATCTTCGTGGTGGTCCACTGACACCGTTTCTCCGCTAAACCTCGGCCGGATTGGGGGTAATGCGCTGGTCCTCGACGGAACGGCCGTACGGGCACGACGGCGGCAGGGAGCGCGCTCCGCGCCTTCCAGTTCACGACGACGCCCTGCAGCGTGCACAGGTGAGTGGACGGCCACGCGGTGGCCTCTGGTGGCTTGGGCGGTGCTGGACAGCGCCGTCCAACGCTGCGCCACTCTCGCAGCCGCAATGGGCGCTGCTGCTGCCACTCACGGGGAGGCGCACCTCTGCCAGCTCATCACCGACGCCCGCAAGCTTCCAGGCGATCGTGCGGCGCAGGGATAAGAAGGAGGCACAGGGCGCAAGGTGCCACTGCAGCTACTGGCGAGATCGAGGAGAGGTTCTGAAGAAAACGACAGCGGCTACTGAAACTGTATTCTGAAACTCTGAACTTCGACAGTAACAGTGCCCCTCAGGTGTTCGACGATATGATTTGGCATGAGGAAAATTTTTTCTGGAGCTGGGACTTGGTGAGGTGGCCTCTCGATGCATCCAGCGGCTGCCTGAATTTTCTCAGATTTTTAGGAGGAGAAAACAAATGAATTTCATCAAATTTGACAAATATGGTCCAAACTTGCAGCAAGCACAATTTGAAAATTTTGAACTGGAGACCAGTGGATCTTCCTGGATCTTGGTTGAGGGTCCTGAAGACTAGCCAGGGAAATTGGTTTGGAGGCAAAACTCAAAGGAGAAATAGTAGTTCCTTTGTAAATCTCCAAGGGTCAAATAGAGGACAGAAAGAGTTTTTGATAAGAAATAAATGGAAATAAAATCATGGGGGAGTTCAACTTGCTGGACTTGAAGTATATCTTGACACAAAGATGGGGAATGGCTTTTGGGAGGGGATTTCCACTTATCTCATGGCAAGAGGAGATTTTGAAAGGGGAAAGGATCACTCCATAAGCCATAGGGCTATTTTAAAAAGAAAAGATTTTCAAATGCTTTCCCAAGGAAAAACACTTGTGTTGAGTAAAGATAAGATGAAAAACCTCCAAGACCAAAGATCAAGTCTTGGGTGAAACCAAACAAAATACTTGTCATAAAAGAACATTTTTGAGAAGGAGAGTCCTTAAAAAAATTTAAATAACCTCCTTCGATTTAAATAAAATTTTTGATAAAAACCAAATAAAATTTTTGGGTGTCACAACACCTACCCCCTTAGGAAAAATCTCGTCCCCGAGATTTCAGCTGATCCTCAAATAGATGTGGGTGCTCTGCCTGAAGAAAATCCTCTCTTTCCCATGTTGCTTCATCCTCAGTGTGATTGCTCCACTGAACCTTGAAAAATTTAATTGTTTTCTGACGGGTCCTCCTTTCAGACTCTTCCAATATTTTTATTGGTCGCTCTCTGTAGGTGAGATCTGGTTGCACGTCAATGCTCTCATGAGATACATGCTTTTCCGGGTTGCTCACACATTTCCTCAACTGTGAGACGTGAAACACGTCGTGGACATCTGACAGCTCTTTGGGTAGGTCTAGCTGGTAGGCCACTGTCCCTCTTCGTGCAACTATACAGAAGGGTCCGATAAATCTTGGGGCTAGCTTTCCTTTAATTTTGAACCGTTGCAGGCCCCTCATAGGCGACACTCGTAGGTATACATATTCACCGGGTTCAAAGCTGACCTCACGATGTTTTCGATCGTAATAGCTCTTTTGTCGGCTTTGGGCTGTCTTGAGTCGGTCCCTGATTTGTTTAACTTTCTCCTCGGCTTCCTTGAGCATGCATGGGCCAAAGATACGACTGCCACCTGTTTCTGACCAATTTAATGGGGTACGACATCTCCGTCCGTATAATGCTTCAAACGGTGCCATTTGTAGGCTGGTTTGGTAACTGTTGTTGTATGCGAACTCGGCATATGGCAAACTTTCCTCCCAACTGGTTCCATAGGTGAGAACACAGGCTCTTAGCATGTCCTCTAGGATTTGGTTCACGCGTTCAGTTTGTCCATCAGTCTGGGGGTGGTATGCTATACTGAATGCTAGCTGTGTTCCTAGGGCTTGCTGCAAATGATCCCAAAATTTTGAGACAAATTGAGTGCCCCGGTCGGATATTATGGTCTTTGGGACTCCATGCAGACAAACTATACGGGAGAGATAAAGCTTAGCAAGCCTCTGAGTGGAGTAGGTCGTCTTCACGGGAATGAAATGGGCTACCTTGGTTAGCCTATCTGTGATGACCCATATGGCATCATTTCCGCGTTGCGATCGAGGTAGTCCGATGATAAAATCCATTCCAATTTCGTCCCATTTCCACTCAGGTACCCTGTTTGGCTGTAGCAGCCCTGCTGGTTTTTGGTGCTCGGCTTTAATGCGCTGACACGAATCACAGCATGCAATGAATGTGGCTATATCCCTCTTCATACCATGCCACCAAAATCTTTCCTGAATGTCTTTGTACATTTTGGTTCCTCCAGGGTGGATTGAATATGGGGCGGTGTGGCCTTCGGTTATGATTTGCTGTTTGAGTTCCTCAATGTTTGGTACGCAAAGTCTGTCCCCGTACCATAATACTCCCTCATTGTCTATGACGAACTCTGAAGCCTTGCCAAGGCTCACTTTTCTCTTTATACCTTCGATGCTGGGATGTCCATGCTGAGCCTTCTTAATCTGTTCCATTAGGGTGGGATGTATCTCCAGATTTGATATGTTGCCCTCAGCGACTATTACCATATTGAGTTTGGCAAACTCCTGCTGAATTTCAGGCCTCAAGTTCGGTATACTGTCGTTGCCCGAGCTGGGGTTCCGACTAAGAGCGTCGGCCACTACATTTGCTTTCCCTGGATGGTAGTGAATGCCGACATCATAGTCCTTGACTAATTCCAACCAGCGTCGTTGTCGCAAGTTGAGTTCTGGTTGCGTGAAAATATATTTAAGGCTTTTATGGTCCGTATATATTTCACAACGATTTCCCAGCAGAAAGTGCCTCCACTCTTTGAGTGCATGGATGACTGCTGCTAGCTCCAAGTCATGAGTAGGATAATTTTCCTCATGCTTCCGTAGTTGCCTGGAAGCATATGCGACGACTTTGCCGTCTTGCATCAATACGCACCCGAGGCCCTTCCGGGATGCGTCACAATACACTTCAAAACTTTTGTGTATGTCCGGCACAACCAAAACTGGTGTTTTTGTTAACTTCCTCTTGAGTTCTTGGAAGCTTCTCTCGCACGCTTCAGTCCATACAAGTTTCTTGTCTTTCTTGAGTAACTGTGTCATTGGTTTTGCCACGGTGGAGAATCCCTCTATAAACCTTCGGTAATACCCAGCCATTCCTAGGAAACTCCGTACATCTGTTACGTTGGCTGGCGGTTTCCAGTCAAGTATGGCTTTGACCTTTTCTGGGTCTACGGCAACGCCTTCTTGGGTCAATGTATGGCCTAGAAAACCAACTTGTCTAAGCCAAAATTCACATTTGCTAAATTTGGCGTACAATTGATGTTTCCTTAACTCTCCCAATACAATCCTGAGATGCTCAGCATGTTCTTCCGATGTCTTTGAGTATACCAGAATATCGTCAATGAACACCACAACAAATTTGTCCATAAATTTAATAAACACTTTGTTCATGAGGTGGATGAAATATGCGGGGGCGTTCGTCAGTCCAAATGGCATTACTGTGAACTCATATAATCTGTATCTGGAGGTGAAAGATGTCTTAGGGATATCTTCTGTTCGGACCTTTAACTGATGATATCCCGATCTTAAATCAATTTTTGAGAACACCTTGGCTTGTGCGAGCTGGTCAAACAGATCATTTATCCGTGGCATCGGATATTTGTTTTTGATGGTGACCATGTTGAGTGCTCGATAGTCTATACACAATCTCAGTGTCCCATCCTTTTTCTTGGCAAATAATACTGGTGAACCCCAAGGTGAGGAGCTGGCTCGTATAAATCCTTTGTCCAGTAATTCCTTTATTTGCTTCTTTAATTCTACCAACTCGGAAGGTGCCATTCTATAAGGTTTCTTGTAAATGGGGGTGGTGCCAGGTGCTAGTTCAATGCTGAACTCTATTTCTCGGTCCGGTGGCATGCCTGGTAGTTCTTCGGGAAATACGTCGGGAAATTCACACACTACTGGAACTTTTCTCAATTCTGAGATGTCCACTTTGTTCAACTTTGGTTGCCGTGACCGTGGTCTGTCTTGAGCCGCAACTTTTATTGTCTTGCCGTGATGAGGAGTGAGAATCACAGTCCGATTAAAACAGTCGATAAATCCCTTATTGGTGGTTAACCAGTCCATTCCTAGGATAACATCCAGTCCTTTATTTTCCAACACGATGAGATTCGCCTGAAACTTTAGTCCTTTCAACTCAATAATCACACCTTGGCAGTAACTCTGAGTGATTTGCTTATCCCCGGGGGACTTGATGATCATGGACTTTTCCAAAGGAAGTATCGGAAAACCATGTTGCAAAACAAAACTCTTCGAAATGAATGAATGAGAAGCTCCAGAATCAAACAAAACTGTGGCAGGTATTGCGTTGACAGGGAACGTACCGAGTACGATGTCTGGGGCATTCTGAGCTTCTTCCTTGGTCACATGGTTCAAGTGAGCCTTCTTGTGGTTGTTGTTGGGGTTGAAATTGTTACGCCTGGGGGCTGGATTATTCCCACCATTGTTCGGCTTGGGGGCCGAGTTCCTTGGTTTTGGGCATTGTTTGGCGTAGTGCCCTTCCTCTCCACAAGCATAACAAGTGACACCTGGGCGGTATGTAAAATCCTTGTCCCTTGAATGGAAATGTTTGGTTGTCCTTAGAGCAGTGGTCGTGGAATTTCTCGCTTCATTCCTCTGAATATCAGTCTTGCTTCGGTTGCTGCGAGCATGAGTCGTCTTGTCCCTTTTTCGCTTGCGAATATCCTCCAGACTGCGGCGCTCATTCTCCAATGTAATGGCCTTGTCAACCAGTGTTTTGAAATCTGGGAATGTGTGTACGACCAGTTGGCATTTTAGTGCTGGCGCCAGGCCGTCCAATTTTTTTTCCATCCTTTTATTCTCAGTCATATGCTCATCGTAGGCATAACGAGATAGTTGAGTAAACTGACTGTTGTATCCAGTCACTGTCATGCCTCTCTGCTTGAGGTCATCAAACTCCCTCTTCTTGATCTTTATAATGCTCCTGGGGATGTGCGCCCCACGAAAACCTTCCTTAAACTCTTCCCAGGTGATGTGATGTTCACTGGGGTGCATGTGTAGGAAATTTTCCCACCATGCTGCAGCTGCCCCAGTGAGGTAGTGAGGTGCATAAAGCACCTTCTCATGATCTGAACATTGTGCAATAATCAACTTCCTTTCGATGTCTCGAAGCCAATCATCGGCCTCAAGCGGCCTATCAGTGTGAGAGAACGTTGGAGGACGTGTCTTCTGTAGTTCAGACAACTTGGAATGCGGTTGGTATGGCTCACGGTGATTTCCCATATTGATGACGTGATTCATCATTTCTTGGTGCTGCTGCTGGCTTTGTTCGAAAAGGCGGCATACTTGAGATAATGCTGCCTCGCTGTCCTGCTGACTAGACTGCCCCTGTGTGAAGTTGTTGCTTGTCTGTGCTCCATAAACTTCTTCCGATGGGTTTGGCATGGAACGGGTCCAGGGTCGAGACATTTTCCACTCTGGGGTATTATTTTGCAAAACTCATGAGAAGAACTGTGCGGCACAAGGAAAATTTTGCAACGGAGAAAATTTAAAAGACCTCAAGATTTTTCAAGAAAAATACTCAATTGCGCAAGGAGAAGGACTGCACACTACATATCTTACACGCGATACGCAAACATACGGTACATCACTCAGGATGTGCGTACACATTCCTGACATGTTATTTAGGCTAGTGCACTTCTCTGAGTTCCTACATGATGCGCACACAAACTACTACAAACCTATGTACATATAGAACATAACATACATGCAGGCACATCGCGCGGCTACTAGGCGCACTCAGTCGGAGATGGTGAAGATGTCCTTCTGCCTGCCGGGGGTAAGACCCAGCGGTGCAGGGGACTCAACCCCCACCTCCTCCCTAATAGGCTCCAGGCGCGAAGCACTGCGCTAAGGAGATGGCGCGGGTGCGACAGGCGGTGCAGCTCTGACTGGAGTGGGAGCAATGACCTGGTCGAACTCCTCAGTGGTAGGCAGACGGCGAGCGGTGGCCAAAATGGCAGGTGAATAGGATGCTGAGGATGAGACGAAAGTCAGTGGCGGTGCCATGTGGAGAGGCTCCCTCCTGTTGGCAGAACAACCCTGGACTGAGTCCATACGGGCAGCCACAAGATCGTCTACGAGGTTGTCGAAAGCTGCCTCCAGAGCCTTGAGATACTCGACCAGCATCTCGATAGCTTCATCTCTCTCTCCTCTATGGCAGGCGAATGCATAGTGACAAGTATATGGCACATGGCATGGGAGGTAGCGGTAGCGACGAGTCTTCATTGCAGGAAGAACATCCCGAAGACGAGCTATTGCCTCACGGGCGGCCATCTGCATGGCATGCCTCTCCGAAGGCATGGCCCTTCCCACAAAACGGAAGTGGCGAGACGTAGAACGTCCTCCCTTGAATTGAACCATGGCCTGGTGCATAGACACGGCCTGGTGCTGGTAAAGAGTGAACTCTGGACGGGTCGACGGCCCGATCGTCAGCTTGGTGATGGGGACGAGGAGTTTGACAAACCCCTCTGGCACGTTAGTGAACAGCCGTGTCTCGCAGTCGTTGCCAGCCATCTGCATAAGTAGGCAAAAATTCTGAGTAGTCAAATCATAAATTTATGATGACCAACAGAAAATAGCTACATTTGCAAAATGCTGAAAAGCACTAAAAACGCTAATAACCGATTAGCGATCGCACCTTGTGGCTTCCTATAGTCAGCCTGGCTCTGATACCAAGTTTGTCACGACCGGTTCTCCAATAAAAATATTTATTGAGAAACCGATCCCTTTAATGGACCAGTAGAGAAAAATCTTTCTTACTGGTAGACAATTTCTTGATTACAGAAATATCCAGGAGTACTAAATATAATACAAGGTTGAGCGGAGGCTGCTCAACAATTTATTACAAGCACGCCGATAATATACATAAAGACGGAAATGACACAAGGGGGTATGGTGGCATGCTACTGACTCATAATAAAAGTGGTGGTGGATATGTCACAGCGAAGTGGGTGACAGGACTCCTAAATCTTACAGCACATCGAGCGTCGGGTGAGGCTCGATGATTATTATAGTGGGTAGAGGAAGCGTATAAAATACAAGTGACCAAATCCAGGATCGCACGGGACCGACTGGGACTCCTCTAGGCGTCGGACTCGCTATCAAACTCATCATCCATGAGATCGCCTTCGTCAACATCTGGCCAAATCAACAAGCCAGGTGAGTACTATGAAAGTACTCGCAAGACAGTTTGGACATAAGATATAACAAATGCAAACATGATGCACACGAGCAGATTAATAATGCGCTCTCAGATAATAAATTAACAATGCGTGGGAAATAAAAAGGAAGTCGGGCGGTAGTCCTCCCGAAATCCCAAAGTAATACTGAAAGCCAATCGAGTGTCTGAAATGACTCCTCAAGAGGGTACGAATAAATTAACAATGCCACAGTCGGGCGTCAGGGCGACACCACATAAAGGGCTTATAATGGAATATAAACGACAGTGCGTGCCACAGTCGGACGTCTGAGCGACATCACGTAAAGGGCTTATATCGAAAGTAAATAACAAGAACGCCACAGTCGGACGTCTGAGCGACATCACATAAAGGGCTTATATCAAAAGTAAATAACAAGAGTGCCACAGTCGGACGTCTGAGCGACATCGCATAAAGGGCTTATATCAAAAGTAAATGACGAGAGTGCCACAGTCGGACGTCTGGGCGACATCACATAAAGGGCTTATATCACATAACTTCATATTCAGTAAATCCTGAATTTAAATCACCTCAAGGGAATATTCAGGTACGAAATAATAAACTGGGTAGTCCATCCACAGGAATAACATTCAACAGAGTTTACCACTCAAGCTTGTTCACCGAGATTCCCACGGAAACTGACACGGGGACTGACATGAATATGGATATGTTGGCCACGGTCCTTGACCATGGACGCGATGACTCGGAAGGATTTGACTCTGCAGAGCTTGTACTATTTAACCACAGCCAACGGATTCCAGTAGTCACAAGGGACTAGTTCCGTTTACGGTATTTTAGGAGAAACACATCTAACCAGTACACACCCATTCAACATTCCGTTGCTAGGAATCACCCCAAGCAACGTTCAAGAAAAACCTTGAGACGGGGAGGCTACAACCTCGCGTAGCATGGGATCAAATTTATACCGCGCGCTCTAAGGGGTGCCCCCCTCTTGGTCCCAACCGGAAACACCCATGCCCCCTGACCGGATGACTGGCTTTAATCCAGGGCCATGGAACCCTCATCCCGGCCCCTCTATTTGGTGTTTACAAGGAAAGAGGTTAGCAACTTACTAAACCGTATTCTCTGCATAAAACATGTGGCAGTACGAAAAGGGGACGAACGGTAACGTGGCTCGGTCCACGTTAACGTCGGAATTTGACGGTTGACATAAGACTGGCATGCTACAACAATACCATCTTACTACCTCTCATGTCACCACATGAACAGGTCATCTCTCATCAAGAGATCACAGTAAACTTCGAAGCACACGGTTAGTTGCCTTGCTTGCAACGAAACACTTACCGATGCCCATATTGCATGCACAAACTAATCAAGCAAACATGCAAAACACCCATCATATCAAAGGTTCAAACATGCTTGCCTGGTTCAGAGAAGTCGGAGTCTAGCTCGGCGAAGTTCGCGGCTCCGTCTCCTCCTCCGGAACCTATGGTATAACGAAACCGTATACTAACGTGAAAACCGTTGCGTGTATAAAAATTGTTCCAATTTTTTTCCAAATAAATACTATAAAATTCTAGACAAAAATATAAGACCGACAAAAAAAGAATCAATCAAAATGCATCTTCTGTTAAAAAGATATAAGGGTTTTAGTCCAAGGACTAATCTGTGATGAAACAGAAAAGATGCAGGGACTTGTTTGAAAAAGCAGAAAACGCTTCGGTAAGAAATACGTTAGCCCAGAGAGAAAACACACTTTGCCCGAAGGCGCCTTCAGAAAACGGTTCGAAGGGAAAGGAAAGAGAGGCTGACGGGGGGGTCCCACCCGTCATGTTCAAAATCCAACCGAGCTCGCCGGCGCCCGAAGGCTGCGATGGTCGCCGGCGTCGATCCACGGTGAGGTAGGGTGATCGGAGGGTACCTACGGGTTCACGGTGTCCTTCCGCGTCGGTGGGTGGTGTACTTGTCCGTCGGCGAGCACCACGTCGACGGCGACCCTATCTCCGGCGGACGGTGGTTCGGGCGAGGGTGGAGCTCTCCGGTGGGTGCTGCAAACTTCAAATTGGCGCGCGGGTCAAAGATGAGGATGCACTAGGAGGCTACTGGCAAGAGTTGAGAGGTGGGGGTGCACGCACGGGAGTGAATCGTGCTGGATCCCGAAGCGGGTCGAGGCGGCCGGAGTTGGGGAAGAAGACTTCCTCGAGGCTCTCCCAGTGGCTTGGCGTGGTACTTGTGGTGTGTAGAGATGGTGCGGGTTCGAGTTCGAGCTCGGGACCTCCTTTTATAGGCGATCCGAGGAGGTGGCCGTGAACGGGATAACGCCGGCGAGCAATTACGGCGAGGCAGAGGTCGGGCAGGAGGTTTGGGCGACTTAGCATCTTCGTGGTGGTCCACTGACACCGTTTCTCCGCTAAACCTTGGCCGGATTGGGGGTAATGCGCTGGTCCTCGATGGAACGGCCGTACGGGCACGACGGCGGCAGGGAGCGCGCTCTGTGCCTTCCAGTTCACGACGACGGCCCTGCAGCGTGCACAGGTGAGTGGACGGCCACGCGGTGGCCTCTGGTGGCTTGGGCGGTGCTGGACGGCGCCGTCCAACACTGCGCCACTCTGGCAGCCGCAATGGGCGCTGCTGCTGCCACTCACGGGGAGGCGCACCTCTGCCAGCTCGTCGCCGACGCCCGCAAGCTTCCAGGCGATCATGCGGCGCAGGGATAAGAAGGAGGCACGGGGCATAAGGTGCCACTGCAGCTACTGGCGAGATCGAGGAGAGGTTCTGAAGAAAACGACAGCGGCTACTGAAGCTGTATTCTGAAACTCTGAACTTCGACAGTAACAGTGCCCCTCAGGTGTTCGACGATATGATTTGGCATGAGGAATTTTTTTCTGGAGCTGGGACTTGGTGAGGTGACCTCTCGATGCATCCAGCGGCTGCCTGAATTTTCTCAGATTTTTAGGAGGAGAAAACAAATGAATTTCATCAAATTTGACAAATATGGTCCAAACTTGCAGCAAGCACAATTTGAAAATTTTGAACTGGAGACCAGTGGATCTTCCTGGATCTTGGTTGAGGGTCCTAAAGACTAGCCAGGGAAATTGGTTTGGAGGCAAAACTCAAAGGAGAAATAGTAGTTCCTTTGTAAATCTCCAAGGGTCAAATAGAGGACAGAAAGAGTTTTTGATAAGAAATAAATGGAAATAAAATCATGGGGGAGTTCAACTTGCTGGACTTGAAGTATATCTTGACACAAAGATGGGGAATGGCTTTTGGGAGGGGATTTCCACTTATGTCATGGCAAGAGAAGATTTTGAAAGGGGAAAGGATCACTCCATAAGCCATAGGGCTATTTTAAAAAGAAAAGATTTTCAAAAGCTTTCCCAAGGAAAAACACTTGTGTTGAGTAAACATAAGATGAAAAACCTCCAAGACCAAAGATCAAGTCTTGGGTGAAACCAAACAAAATACTTGTCATAAAAGAACATTTTTGAGAAGGCGAGTCCTTAAAAAAAAATTAAATAACCTCCTTCAATTTAAATAAAGATTTTGATAAAAACCAAATAAAAATTTTGGGTGTCATAGGATTCCCTTGTACGTCAAAGCTCCTTGCCTCCTTGGTGTTTCCGTCCTGTGATGGGTCCGATAATCAGGCTATCGGAAGAGCCTCCATAAAATAGGGACCTGAAAGAAAGAAAAAGGGGGAAGGTGTACGGGTCCTGGGGAGGTTGAGCCGCATTGTGGACCGCATTGTAGCCGTGCCTCCGCCTATGCCCATAGTATTTTAAGTGCGTAATTATGTACGCGCGGCACAAATTTCACCGCTTGACTGGGACTAGGACGGAGGCCGGGTTGCTAGGCGAGCTCTGGACATGTCGGACGATCCTGTTGCAGAGTACTTCGGACTCGCTGGGCGGTGTCCGGGGGTTTTATTGCCGAATTGGAGGTCTGCCTAAGAAGGCTGCTCTGTACTTCTGCTGCGAGGGCTGCAGTGTGCTCCTCCGTACGGAGGGAGCGCTCTGTGTTTCCATTGACTGTTATGACACCGCGAGGTCCGGGCATCTTGAGCTTGAGATAGGCGTAGTGTGGCACCGCATTGAATCGAGCAAATGCGGTTCGCCCTAGTAGTGCATGATAACCACTACAGAAGGGAACGATATCGAAGATTAACTCCTCGCTTCGGAAGCTGTCCGGGGATCCGAAGACTACTTCTAGTGTGATTGAGCCCGTGCAACAGGCCTCTACACCTGGTATGACACCTTTAAAGGTGGTTTTGGTGGGTTTGATCCTTGAGGGATCGATGCCCATTTTGCGCACTGTATCCTGATAGAGCAGGTTCAGGCTGCTGCCACCGTCCATAAGGACTCGTGTGAGGTGGAATCCGTCAATGATGGGGTCGAGGACCAGCGCGGCCGAACCGCCATGACGGATACTGGTCAGATGGTCCCTGCGATCGAAAGTGATCGGACAAGAAGACCATGGGTTGAACTTTGGGGCGATTGGCTCCATCGCGTAGACGTCCCTTAGTGCACGCTTCCGCTCCCGCTTGAGGATATGGGTGGCGTATATCATATTTACTTTTTTTACTTGGGGAGGAAATTTCTTCTGTCCTCCTGTGTTCGGCAACCGGGGCTCCTCGTCGTCATCACTATGCGACCCCTTTTCCTTGTTTTCGGCATTCAACTTGCCGGCCTAATTGAACACCCAACATTCTCTGTTGGTGTGGTTGGCTGGTTTATTGGGGGTGCCGTGAATTTGACACGAGCGATCGAGTATGCGGTCCAGACTGGATGGGCCCGGATTGTTTCTTTTGAATGGCTTTTTCCGCTGACCAGACTTAGAGCCACTGAATCCAGCATTGACGGCCGTGTCTTCGGCGTTATCGCCATTGTTGCGACGCTTATGTCTGTTGCGTCGGGGCTTGCCATTGCTATCTCTGGAATCTGAGGTGCCAGGATTTCTTGGTGTGCTGTTGTTGCGAGCCAACCAGCTATCCTCGCCCACACAAAAGCGGGTCATGAGTGTCGTGAGGGCTGCCATGGACTTCGGCTTCTCTTGGCTGAGGTGTCGAGCAAGCCACTCGTCACAGATGTTATGCTTAAAGGCCGCTAGGGCTTCGGCATCCGGACAGTCGACAATTTGGTTCTTTTTAGTTAGGAACCGAGTCCAGAATTTCCTGGCGGACTCTCCGGGTTGTTGGGTTATGTGACTTAAATCATCAGCATCCGGTGGTCGCACATAAGTGCCCTAGAAGTTATCCAGGAATGCGTCTTCTAGGTTCTCCCAACTTCCAATGGAGTTTGCCGGCAAACTATTCAGCCAATGCCGAGCCGGTCCCTTGAGTTCTAGTGGGAGGTACTTGATGGCATGTAGATCATCCCCGCGGGCCATGTGAATGTGGAGAAGTAAATTTTCTATCCATACCGCGGGGTCTGTAGTCCCATCGTAGGGCTCGATATTCACGGGCTTAAACCCTTCTGGGAATTCATGCTCCATTACTTCGTCAGTGAAGCATAGGGGGTGTGCGGCGCCTCTATGCCGGGCTACATCACGACGCAGTTCAACTGAGTCTGGTCCGTTGTATTCGGTCCGGCCGGATTTGTATTTAGTATATCCGGCGTGGCGGTCATCGTCACGCGTTGGGGCGCACCCCCGTGATGCGTAGATTGATCTTGACTGTCCTGCTTTGTTTTCCAATTCGTCTCGCAGGTCATGCGTGTAGCCCCAGGCCTTCGAGTTTTTATTTGTTTGGCGACGGGGTGCAGGCTGGTGTTCGGGCTGATACACCGCTTTGTATCGGCCACGAGGTGGCCGGTCAGCCGCATCCTGCGCTCGTAGTGTAGGCTCTAGTGCCTCCTCCTCAAATTGAGGTAACAACCTGCGCTTCGGGTAACTTTTGGTTGGGCGCTCAAGTCCGTATTCCTCGGCTGCCAGGACCTCAGTCCATCTATCAGTTAGCAGATCTTGATCAGCTTGAAGCTGCTGCTGCTTTTTCTTCAGGCTTTTTGCAGTGGCTATAAGCCGGCGCTTGAAGCGCTCCTGTTCGACGAGATCCTCAGGCATGATAAATTCTTCGTCGCCGAGGCTCACCTCATCTTCGTAGAGGGGCATGTAATTGTCATCCTCTGAGTCTCCCTCCATTGCCTGTTTATCAGGGCTAGCTTGCCCATCCTCCCGTCCGGCTTGCTCGAAGCTTGGCTGTGCGGGATTGTTTTCGTCTTCGGCATCATCTGGAGTGCTATTGTCTCTTGTGCCGGTATCACTATTTTTGCTATGACGGGGCTTAGAGCGGCGGTGCTGACGCCGACGCTTAGATTGCTTTTCAAGGGGGTTATCCTCCGTTGCCTCATCGCCATTGCTTTCTTTGGGTGTGTCCACCATATATATATATATATATCATATGATGAGGTGGTTGTCCAGCGCCCTTTGGGCAGTGCTTCCTGTTCTTCTCCGGCATCGTCGTCCATACCGTCGATGTCTTCGGAGTCGAAATCAAGCATGTCGGTTAAGTCGTCGACAGTGGCTATTAAGTGGGTGGTGGGTGGGGAACGAATTTCTTCGTCGTCCGCTTCCCACTCAAGCCGGACATAGTTCGGCCAAGAGTCTCCTGACAGAGAGAGAGATTTTAATGAATTTAGCACGTCGCCCAAGGGCGAGTGCTGATAGATATCCGCGGAGCTAAACTCCATCACCGGTGCCCAGTCAGGTCCGATGGGCATGGATGCACGCGGTTCGGAGCCCCTGGTCGGAGACGAGTCCGACGGTCCGAAGACACAGATCTCCTTGGAGGCGAAGTCTGTGTTCGGCTCTATCGCCGATGAGTGTGCGGCCTCCGTGGCGGGGTCTATCCACCCGTCCTCGGATGGCACGATCTGCTCCGGATCTAAGGCCAGGGCAGCTGCAGGTGCGTTCTCCTAAGCACCGTCCAATGGCAGATCTAAGCCATGCTCATCGTGACTGTACGGCGCACCTGTCATGGGCTTGAATCCGTCGAAGATCAAGTCTCCGCGGATGTCGGCAGTGTAGTTCAGGCTTCCAAACCTGACCTGATGGCCAGGGGCGTAGCTATCGATCTGCTCCAGATGGCCAAGCAAGTTGGCCCGGAGTGCGAAGCCGCCAAATACGAAGATCTGTCCGGGGAGGAAAACCTCACCCTGGATTGCATCGTTGTGGATGATCGAAGGAGCCATCAAGCCTTATGGTGACGACACAGTGGAACTCTCAATGAAAGCACCAATGTCGGTGTCAAAACCGGCGGATCTCAGGTAGGGGGT
>NC_057802.1:356929319-356940695 GCF_018294505.1 Triticum aestivum | reverse complement strand
TCTTGCTACCATTAGCCTTAGACGCATAGTTCGGGACCCCCTACCCGAGATCCGCCGGTTTTGACACCGACAATCCCCTCTTTCGTCTTCGTCCATCGGTAACTTTACTTGATGTTATATTTATTTACCACTTGATATGTTTTTTGCTTGGAGCGTCTTGTATGATTTGAGTCTTTGATTTTTAGCTTACCACAATCATCCTTGCTGTTCACACCTTTTGGAGAGACACACATGAATCGGAATTTATTAGAATACTCTATGTGCTTCACTTATATCTTTTGAGCTAGATAATTTTTTTCTAGTGCTTCACTTATATCTTTTTAGAGCACGGTGGTGGTTTTATTTTATAGAAATTATTGATCTCTCATGCTTCACTTATATTATTTTGAGAGTGTTTTAGAACAGCATGGTAATTTGCTTTGGTTATAAAATTGGTCCTAATATGATGAGCATCCAAGATAGGTATAATAAAAACTATCATATAGAGTACATTAAACACTATGATAAATTTGATACTTGATAATTGTTTTGAGATATAAAGGTGGTAATGTTAGAGTCATGCTAGTTGGGTAATTATGAAATTGAGAAATACTTGTGTTAAAGTTGGCAAGACCCGTAGCATGCACGTATGGTGAACGTTGTGTGACAAATTTGAAGCATGGGGTGTTTCTTTGATTGTCTTCCTTATGAGTGGCGGTCGGGGACGAGCGATGGTCTTTTCCTACCAATCTACCCCCCTAGGGGCATGCATAGTAGTACTTTGCTTCGAGGGCTAATAAACTTTTACAATAAGTATATGAGTTCTTTATGACTAATGTGAGTCCATGGATTATACGCACTCTTACCCTTCTACAATTTGCTAGCCTCTACGGTACCGTGCATTGCCCTTTCTCACCTTCAGAGTTGGTGCAAACTTCGCCGGTGCATCCAAACCCCGTGATACGATACGCTCTATCACACATAAACCTCCTTATATCTTCCTCAAAACAGCCACCATACCTACCTATTATGGCATTTCCATAGCCATTCCGAGATATATTGCCATGCAACTTTCTACCGTTCCGTTTATTATGACACGCTCCATCATTGTCATATTGCTTTTTTTGACTGGGATTGTCATATTGCTTTTTGCATGATCATGTAGTTGACATCGTATTTGTGGAAAAACCACCTTTATAATTCTTTCGTACATGTCGCTCTTGATTCATTGCATATCCCGGTACACCGCCGGAGGCATTCACATAGAGTCATATTTTGTCCTAAGTATTGAGTTGTAATTCTTGAGTTTTAAATAAATAGAAGTGTGATGATTTCCATTATTAGAGCATTGTCCCATGTGAGGAAGGGATGATGGAAGCAATGATTCCCCCACAAGTCGGGATGAGTCTCCGGACTTTATGAAAAATAAAAGAGGCCAAAGAAGCCCAAAGAAAAAAAGAGGTCAAAGAAGCCCACCAAAAAAATGAGAGAAAAAGAGAGAAGGGACAATGTTACTATCCTTTTTCCATGATTGTGCTTCAAAGTAGCACCATGATCTTCATGATAGAGAGTCTCCTATGTTGTCACTTTCATATACTAGTGGGAAATTTTCATTATAGAACTTGGCTTGTATATTCCAATGATGGGCTTCCTCAAAATGCCCTAGGACTTCGTGAGCAAGCCAGTTGGATGCACACCCACTTCGTTTCTTTTTGATGAGCTTTCATACATTTATAGCTCTAGTGCATCCATTGCATGGCAATCCCTACTCCTCATATTGACATTAATTGATGGGCATCTCCATAGCCCGTTGATTAGCCGCGTCAATGTGAGACTTTCTACCTTTTTTTCTTCTCACATAATCCCTATCATCATACTCTACTCCACCCATAGTGCTATGTCCATGGCTTACGCTCATGTATTGCGTGAGGGTTGAAAAGGCTGAAGCTCGTTAAAAAGTATGAACCAATTGCTCGGCTTGTCATCGGGGTTGTGCATGATGGGAGCATTTTGCGTGACGAAAATGAAGCATGGCCAAACTATATGATTTTGTAGGGATAAGCTTTCGTTGGCTATGTTATTTTGATAAGACATGATTACTTTGTTAGTATGCTTGAAGTATTACTATTTTATGTCAATATTAAACTTTTATCTTGAATATTTTGGATCTGAACATTCAAGCCACAATAAAGAAAATTACATTGAGAATTATGCTAGGTAGCATTCCACATCAAAAATTCTGTTTTTATCATTTACCTACTCGAGGACGAGCAGGAATTAAGCTTGGGGATGCTTGATACGTTTCCAACGTATCTATATTTTTTTTATTGTTCCATGCTATTATATTACCTGTTTTGGATGTTTAATGGGCTTTACTATACACTTTTATATTATTTTTGGGACTAACCTATTAACCGGAGGCCCAGTCCAAATTGCTGTTTTTTTGCCTATTTCAGTGTTTCGCAGAAAAGGAATATCAAACGGAGTCCAAACGGAATGAAACCTTCGGGAGCGTTATTTTTGGAACAAACGCAATCCAGGAGACTGGGAGTGGACGTAAAGAAAGAAACGAGGCGGCCACGAGGCAGGAGGGCACGCCCAGGGGGGTAGGTGCGCCCCCACCCACATGGGCCCCGCGTGGCTCCCCTGACCGACTTCCTTCGCCTATATATACTCATATACCCTGAAAACATCCAGGAGCACCACAAAACCCTATTTCCACCGCCTTAACCTTCTGTACCCGTGAGATCCCAACTTGGGGCCTTTTCCGGTGCTCCACCGGAGGGGGGATCGATCACAGAGGGCTTCTACATCAACACCATAGCCTCTCCGATGAAGTGTGAGTAGTTTAGCACAGACCTTCGGGTCCATAGTTATTAGCTAGTTGACTTCTTCTCTCTCTTTGGATCTCAATACAAAGTTCTCCTCGATCTTCTTGGAGATCTATTCGATGTAATTCTTTTTGCGGTGTGTTTGCCGAGATCTGATGAATGGTGGGTTTATGATCAAGATTATCTATGAACAATATTTGAATCTCCTCTGAATTCTTTTATGTATGATTTGTTATCTTTGCAAGTCTCTTCGAATTATTAGTTTGGTTTGGCCTACTAGATTGATCTTTCTTGCAATGGGAGAAGTGCTTAGCTTTGGGTTCAATCTTGCGGTGTCCTTTCCCAGTGACAGCAGGGGCAGCAAGGCACGTATTGTATTGTTGCCATCGAGGATAAAAAGATGGGGTTTATATCATATTGCTTGAGTTTATCCCTCTACATCATGTCATCTTGCCTAATGCGTTACTCTGTTCCTATGAACTTAATACTCTAGATGCATGCTGGATAGCGGTCGATGTGTGGAGTAATAGTAGTAGATGCAGAATCGTTTCAATCTACTTGTCGCGGACGTGATGCCTATATACATGATCATGCCTAGATATTCTCATAATTATGCACTTTTCTATCAATTTCTCGACAGTAATTTGTTCACCCACCGTAATACTTATGCTATCTTGAGAGAAGCCACTAGTGAAACCTATGGCCCCCGGGTCTATTTTCCATCATATAACTTTCTGATCTATTTTATTTTGCAATCTTTACTTTCCAATTTATATCATAAAAATACCAAAAACATTTATCTTATTATCTCTATCAGATCTCACTTTTGCAAGTGGTCATGAAGGGATTGACAACCCCTTTATCATGTTGGTTGCAAGGTTCTTATTTGTTTGTGTAGGTACGAGGGATTTGCGTGTAGCCTCCTACTGGATTGATACCTTGGTTCTCAAAAACTGAGGGAAATACTTACGCTACTTTGCTGCATCACCCTTTCCTCTTCAAGGGAAAACCAACGCATGCTCAAGAGGTAGCATTCCCCAACAAGGGTGACACAGAACTAGCTCCAGTTCATCAATGTAACATAGGCATGTATTCCGAATATAGTCATACGTGCTTATGGAAAAGAACTTGCATGACATCTTTTGTCCTACCCTCCCGTGGCAGCGGGGTCCTATTGGAAACTAAGGGATATTAAGGCCTCCTTTTAATAGAGTACCGGACCAAAGCATTAGCACTTAGTGAATACATGAGCTCCTCAAACTACGGTCATCACCGGGAGTGGTCCCGATTATTGTCACTTCGGGATTGCCAGATCATAACACATAATAGGTGACTATTGACTTGCAAGATAGGATCAAGAACTCATATATATTCATGAGAACATAATAGGTTCAGATCTGAAATCATGGCACTCGGGACCTAGTGACAAGCATTAAGCATGGCAAAGTCATAGCAACATCAATCTTAGAACACAATGGATACTAGGGATCAAACCCTAACAAAACTAACTCGATTACATGGTAAATCTCATCCAACCCATCACCGTCCAGCAAGCCTACGATGGGATTACTTACGCACGGCGGTAAGCATCATGAAATTGGTGATGGAGGATGGTTGATGATGACGATGGCGACGGATTCCCCTCTCCGGAGCCCCGAACAGACTCCAGATCATCCCTCCCGAGGAAGATTAGGGCTTGGCGGCGGCTCCATATCGTAAAACACGATGAATCCTTCTCTCTGGTTTTTTCTCCCCGAACGTGAATATATGGAGTTGGAGTTGAGGTCGGTGGAGGTCCAGGGTGCCACGAGACAGGGGGCGCGCCCCAGGGGGGTGTGGGCCCCCTTACGCTGATTCTTTCGCCAATATTTTTTATTATTTCCAAAACATGTCTCCGTGGATTTTCAGGTCATTCTGAGAACTTTTATTTCTACACAAAAATAACACCATGGCAATTCTGCTAAAAATAGCGTCAGTTCGGGTTAGTTCCGTTCAAATCATGCAAGTTAGAGTCCAAAACAAGGGCAGAAATGTTTGGAAAAGTAGATACGTTGGAGACGTATCAACTCCCCCAAGCTTAAACCTTTGCTTGTCCTCAAGCAATTCAGTTGAGAAACTAAAAGTGATAAAGAAAAACTTTACAAACTCTATTTGATCTTGTTGTTGCAAATATGTAAAGCCAGCATTCAAGTTTTCAGCAAAGATTATGAACTAACCATATTCACAATAACACATAGGTCTCATGTTTACTCATATCAATGGCATAATCAACTAGCGAGCGATAATAATAAATCTCGGATGACAACACTTTCTCAAAACAATCATAATATGATATAACAAGATGGTATCTCGCTAGCCCTTTCTGATACCGCAACCATAAATGCAGAGCACCCCTGAAGATCAAGGACTGACTAGACATTGTAATTCATGGCAAAAAAGATCCAGTCACAATCATACTCAATGTAAATTAATAGCAATGCATGCAAATGACAGCGGTGCTCTCCAACTAGTGCTTTTTAATAAGAGGATGAAGACTCAACATAAAAGTAAATAGATAGGCCCTTCACGGAGGGAAGCGGGGATTTGCAGAGGTGCCAGAGCTCGAGTTTTGGAACAGAGATAAATAATATTTTGAGTGGCATACTTTCATTGTCAACATAATAACCGAGAGATCTCGATATCTTCCATGCTACACACATTATAGGCGGTTCCCAAACATAATGGTAAAATTTATACTCCCCCACCACCAACGAGCATCAATCCATGGCTGGCCTGAAACAACGGGTGCCGTCCAACTAACAACAATCCTGGAGGAGTTTTGTTTGCATTTATTTTGAGTTGATTTGATCATGGGACTGGGCATCCCGGTTACCGGCCATTTTCTCATGAATGATGAGTGGAGTCCACTCATCGTGAGAATAACCCACCTAGCATGGAAGATATAGACAACCCTAGTTGATACATGAGCTATTCGAGCATACAAAACAGAATTTCGTCTGAAGGTTTAGAGGTTGGCACATACAAATTTGCTTGGAACGGCAGGTAAATACCGCATATAGGAAGGTATGGTGGACTCATATGGAATAACTTTGGGGTTTATGGAAGTGGATGCACAAGCAGTATTCCCACTTAGTACAAGTGAAGGCTAGAAAGAGACTGGGAAGCGACCAACTAGAGAGCGACAACAGTCATGAACATGCATTAAGATTAACCACCAATGAGTGCAAGCATGAGTTGGATATAAATCACCATGAACATAAATATCGTGAGGCTATGTTGATTTTGTTTCAACTACATGTGTGAACATGTGCCAAGTCAGGCCACTCAAATCATTCAAAGGAGGATACCACCCTATCATACCACATCACAACCGTTTTAATAGCATGTTGGCACGCAAGGTAAACCATTATAAACTCCTAGCTAATTAAGCAAGGCATGAACAACTATAATCTATAATTGTCATTGCAAACATGTTTCATTCATAATAAGCTGAATCAAAAACGATGAACTAATCATATTTACAAAAACAAGATAGGCCGAGTTCATACCAGCTTCTCTCATCTCAATCATTTCATCATATATCATCATTATTGCCTTTCACTTGCACGACCGAACGGTGTGGATAATAATAATAGTGCACATGCATTGGACTAAGCTGGAATCTGCAAACATTTAATTCAAAGGATAAGATAAGGTAATATGGGCTCTTGGTTAGATCGACAATAATGCATATGAGAGCCACTCAACATATTCATCGTGGTCTTCTCTCTCGACCCCCAAAGAAAAGAAAAGAAATAAAACTATTTACACGGGAAAGCTCCCAATAAGCAAAAGAAGAACGGGAAATCTTTTCGGGGTTTCTTTTAATATTACTACCACAAGCATGGAAAGTAAACTAGCTGAAGGCTACAACTAATTTTTTTGGTTTTTCTTAAGGTTTTTCAAACACACAAGAAGAAAGCAGGAAAAGAAAATAAACTAGCATGGATAGTACAATGAAAAAGTATGAACACCCACAACTGGAATGAGTGTGTGAACATGAATGTAATGTCGGTGAGAAATATGTACTCCCCCAAGCTCAGGCTTTTGGCCTAAGTTGGTCTATGGCCACGGCTGGCCTGGCGGATATCCAAAGTCGTAGTTGGGGTTGTACTGAGATGCAGCCGCTTCTGCCTGCAGAGCTGCTGCTTGGAGGCGAGCTGCCTCCATCCTCCTCTCATATTCATTCGCCTCCTCCCTGGTTATAAAATATCTCCTTTTTGCCTGAAATTTAAAGAAAGTAGGAGCAGGGAGAGTAATATGGACAGTACGCCGTCTGTCAATGATTAGTCGGTATTGGAGGAACTGATCGTTCCTCTCAAGAAACTAATGGCGAACCATAGCACTATAGTCTAGATAAGCAGGTGGCAACTCAATATCATTTCCATTTATGGGTACACCAATATAATTAGCTACACGAGTTGCATAAATTCCACCAAACAAATCTCCACTTTTACCATTAAGGTGTAACCTCCATGCAACAATGGCCCCCAAGTTATATTGTTTATCACCTAATACCGCACTCTTGAAGACGCTAAGATCTGGAACGCACATGTGATAAACCTCATCTTTACCGTTAATGCACCTACCTATAAAGAGAGCAAACTAATGTATGGAAGGGAAATGAATGCTCCTTATGGTAGCTTGTGCGATTTCTCTAGTTTCTCCCATAGTGATACTAGCAAGAAAGTCTTTATATTCAGATTTGCGAGGATCACTAACATTGCCCCACTGCGGGATGTTACAAGCAGTATTAAAATCTTCAAGGTCCATGGTATATGATTTATCATAGTGTCAGGACCCGGATTCTAAGTCACACCGATCTAGCCTGTAACACCTCATATCACTTTTGCGGCCTCACGCACGATACTCCCACGGGTGTCGCCTTACCATGGCCCGGGACCGTTTGTGCCTTTTAGCTCACGTATATGACAATGTCGCTAGCATCCATATGATAGAGAACCGGGCCGACATGGCTAGTCGTGAACCCAAAGCGGCACTAACGTATGGGGACAGGCATTCATGAATCAACATCGAACGTGTCGGTCAGCAGCGTGTGAATCCGGGCTGTAGCACTGGGCTAACAGGACTCCGGGAACCCGGGCTGTAGCAGGCTAGGCAGGACTCCGGATGTCACCGCGTGACATTTCCCTGAAGGGACAGACACAGGAACGAAGTGAAACACATGCCGGCCAGTCAAGTGTTCCGGAGCAGTAGTGCTGGGCTAGCAGGACTCCGGTGAACCGGGCTGTAGCGGACTACTATGGCTCATGGAAGCACAAGACTACATTTCCCCATAAGAGAGGCTACCAAGGATAAACAACTAGGTTGTCGGATCCCACACATACCAAGCATTTCAATCATACACACAATATGCTCAATATGTGTAAATACAACATGGCATCACAACATAACTCTACGACTCAAGTATTTATTCATTAGGCTCCGAAGAGCAAGATATTACAAACATAGGTCTCATGACCCAACATTCAGAGCATACAAGTCAAACACATGCGGAAGCTTAACATGTCTGAGTACAGACAACTATAAATGAAAAAGGCTTAGAAGCCTGACTATCTACTAGATCCTGCCGAGGGCACAAGATCGTAGCTGAGGTAACAAGCTAAACGTCGAAGTCCACGCGGAACTACTAGCGAGACTGAAGTCTCTCTGCAAAAACATAAATTAAGCAAACGTGAGTACAAATGTACCCAGCAAGACTTACATCAAAACTAGCTACATATGCATCGGTATCAACAAAGGGGGTGGTGGAGTTTAACTAGAGCAAGCCAGCTTTGACTCGGTGGCTATCCTGAACTACGACTGCAAGTAACTCTTTTGAGGTGGTGCACACGAGTCCACAAATTCACCATACCAATACACCACTATGGATTCGCTCCCGTCTCCCTACGAGAACGCCATCCATAGCACTCACGCTTATCTTGCGCATTTTAGAGTATCCACTTTCACTTGTCTATGAACTGTTATAGGCAACCCAGAAGTCCTTTACCGCGGACACGGCTATTCGAATAGATGATGTTAACCCTGCAGGGGTGTACTTCGACACACACGCTCTCACCACTTACCGCCGTTTACACGACATGTACTCGGCAACCTTCAAGCGGAAGCCCAGCGAGGGTGTCGGCCACAGCCTACCTAAACACTCAAGTCTCTAGTCCAGGTTTATCGCCTATTCAGGTTCCATCCGCAGGGAGTCCGGCCGAGGTTTCCACATACGGCCCCGAACGATGTGTGCAGGGTTCCCGAGACACCAAACGGGCGCCCGGTACACCGTGCCACGTGCCTACCGCATCACAGCCCACCCCTCCGGTCAGCGCTGCCCACGGCCTCTAGCATACTACAAACACCAGAAACTACTTGCAACTCCTGGACAGAGGACAAGGGTGATTAAGAAGCCGAGAGGGTCCATTGGTTTCGGGCCCAATGCGTGGTAGTAACTATATCATGGATCACAAACACAGAACTCAGTTCCTGAGGACGGCTTCAATGAGACAACCCACCATGTACTCCTACATGGCCTCTCACCGCTACCTTTACCAAATCGTGTTCACACACTTAGCTCAGACACAGTAGGACATGTTCATTACCATTCCAATTCATCCCCGACGAATCAGACCCGACTCAACTCTAAGCAGTAGCAGGCATGACAAACAAGCATGAATGAGTAGGCACATCAAGGCTCAAACAACTCCTACTCATGCTAGTGGGTTTCATCTATTTACTGTGGCAATAACAGGTCATGCAGAGGATAAGGGGTTCAGCTACCGCAGCATGTAACAGTTGAATCGTTGTTGTCCTAATGCAGTAAAAGAGAGCAGGAGTGAGAGAGTGGGATTGTATCGGAATGAACAAGGGGGTTTTGCTTGCCTGGCACTTTTGAAGATATTATAGTTCTTCATCGGTGTCATCGG
This sequence comes from Triticum aestivum, assembly GCF_018294505.1. NCBI lineage: Eukaryota > Viridiplantae > Streptophyta > Magnoliopsida > Poales > Poaceae > Triticum > Triticum aestivum. The sequence continues at coordinate 356,930,914 of NC_057802.1, read as the reverse complement.
AATCACGACTATCGAGAGGGGACAATTATCGGCAACAGAGAAGGAAACACAATCAAGGCAATGCACAATATGATGCATGATCATGACATAGCAAAATGAGTGTGTTGGGCTAATGCAACTACAACCAGACGGGTTTGAGCCATTTTGAACCAAAGATTCAACCCCAAACTCATCTTATGAATTTATATAGTGCTTTATCATGTTTTGATATAAACAGCAGGGTTAAGTTGCTTTAACATGCATGAAACTAGTACAGATGGATAGATTGGATTTTTCTGATCATTTTTCATATATAATTTGTTTCATTTGGAGTTATGGTTGAATTTCTATGAATTTTAGAAGTTTTTACTATTTTCTGGAATTTTCTGAATTATTTTAAATCCAGAAAACCAATACTGCGTCAGCATGACATCATGCTGACGTCAGCAGGTCAACGGGCCACGGTCCAAGTCAAACCTGACGCGTGGGTCCCGTATGTCAGTGTAATAGGGCGAGAACAGAGGCTGACCAGTGGGTCCGGGTCAACGTACACGTCAGCATAGTCAAAGCTGACGCGTGGGTCCACCGTATTTAGATTAATCTTAATCTATTTTTGTTAGCTGGTTAATTAGACAGTGGGGCCCGGCTGTCATTGGCTCAGGTGGTAGTTAGTGGGGTGATTAGCTCCTAACAGCCGGGTTGGGTCGGCGGTTAGTCGCCGGCGAGCACGCAGCACGGCGGAGGGCTTCGGGTTCGCGCTATAGGGCACGGATCGACGAGCGGTTTGCGGCTACGGGTTGCTGGCGCTTGCGCGCATCCATCAGAGTAGGCGGTTGGGCGAGAGGAGGCCGGAAACGACGGCTGCAACGATGGCAGGCGGCGGCCGGAGTTTGGTTGCGCTCGGAACCGGCGTTGTGGTGCACGGCAGGTCGAGCGGCGGGGTGCTAGGTGCTCCTGCAAACGTGCTGAGGACGGTGACTCTCTTAGACGTGGCGGAGGTGGGCTCTAGCCACGGCGGCGATGAAGCGCAACGGCGGCGAGCTTCGGTCGGGGTGGCCAAAGGGGCTAGAGGAGGAAATCGACATAGGGGAGAGAGGGGTTGGGGGCAGGGGCTCACGGCGATGCCGAAGAGGAGGTCAGCGAGCCCGGGGAGGTCCTGGCGGCGCCGAATCCACCGGAGGCGAGCTCGGGTGCCCGAGGTTGAGGATGAGGCAGAAATGTCACTGTGGTGCTCCCGCGGTCGAACGGACTGGTGTAGACGACGAAGGAGACGACGCCAGTCCTTCTGGATGCTTTGGCAAGGCGATGGGTGGATGGTGGCCACGGTGGCAGTGAACGGCGGCGACGGGCTCGCTTGGGTGGCTGCGGGCGCGAGCGCTGGGGGGAGAGGGAGGAACCAGAGAGGGGGGGAGAGGCAGGGGGGGGCGTGGCGCTCTTGGCGCCCTCCAGCAGCAGCGGCGACAAGCAGGAGGTGGCCAGGCGCGTGGGCGCGCGCGGCGGGCACACGCCCCTCGTCCTTCTGTCAAGAGGAGGAGGACGACTAGCAGATGGCTGCGTGGGCTGGGCTTCACAGCAACTGGGCCGAGGTGGGGCGCCAGGTAAGTGGGCCTGAGGCC